>NW_026948571.1:0-115195 GCF_035770615.1 Melospiza melodia melodia
TTTACGACAGTCGCGCTTTACGGCCGTATTTACGACAGTCGCGCTTTAACGGCCGTTTTAATTTACGGCAGTCGCGCTTTAACGGCCGTATTTACGGCAGTCGCGCTTTACGGCCGTATTAACGGCAGTCGGCCGATTCTTTACGGCCGTATTTACGACAGTCGCGCTTTACGGCCGTATTTACGTCAGTCGCGCTTTACGGCCGTATTTACGCAGTCGCGCTTTACGGCCGTATTTACAGCAGTCGCGCTTTACGGCCGTATTTACGACAGTCGCGCTTTACGGCCGTATTTACGGACAGTCGCGCTTTACGGCCGTTTTACGCAGTCGCTTTACGGCCGTATTTACGACAGTCGCGCTTTACGGCCGTATTTACGGCAGTCGCGCTTTACGGCGTATTTACGGCAGTCGCGCTTTACGGCCGTATTTACGACAGTCGCGCTTTACGGCCGTATTTACGGACAGTCGCGCTTTACGGCCGTATTTACGACAGTCCGCTTTACGGCCGTATTTACGGCAGTCGCGCTTTACGGCCGTATTTACGAGCAGTCGCGCTTTACGGCCGTATTTACGACAGTCGCGCTTTACGGCCGTATTTACGACAGTCGCGCTTTACGGCCGTATTTACGACAGTCGCGCTTTACGGCCGTATTTACGACAGTCGCGCTTTACGGCCGTATTTACGGCAGTCGCGCTTTACGGCCGTATTTACGGCAGTCGCGCTTTACGGCCGTATTTACGACAGTCGCGCTTTACGGCCGTATTTACGACAGTCGCGCTTTACGGCCGTATTTACGACAGTCGCGCTTTACGGCCGTATTTACGACAGTCGCGCTTTACGGCCGTATTTACGGCAGTCGCGCTTTACGGCCGTATTTACGACAGTCGCGCTTTACGGCCGTATTTACGACAGTCGCGCTTTACGGCCGTATTTACGACAGTCGCGCTTTACGACGGCCGTATTTACGACAGTCGCGCTTTACGGCCGTATTTACGGCAGTCGCGCTTTACGGCCGTATTTACGGCAGTCGCGCTTTACGGCCGTATTTACGACAGTCGCGCTTTACGGCCGTATTTACGACAGTCGCGCTTTACGGCCGTATTTACGACAGTCGCGCTTTACGGCCGTATTTACGACAGTCGCGCTTTACGGCCGTATTTACGGCAGTCGCGCTTTACGCCGTATTTACGACAGTCGCGCTTACGGCCGTATTTACGACAGTCGCGATTTACGGCCGTATTTACGACAGTCGCGCTTTACGGCCGTATTTACGACAGTCGCGCTTTACGGCCGTATTTACGGCAGTCGCGCTTTACGGCCGTATTACGGCAGTCGCGCTTTACGGCCGTATTTACGACAGTCGCGCTTTACGGCCGTATTTACGACAGTCGCGCTTTACGGCCGTATTTACGACAGTCGCGCTTTACGGCCGTATTTACGACAGTCGCGCTTTACGCCGTATTTACGAGCAGTCGCGCTTTACGGCCGTATTTACGGCAGTCGCGCTTTACGGCCGTATTTACGACAAGTCGCGCTTTACGGCCGTATTTACGACAGTCGCGCTTTACGGCCGTATTTACGACAGTCGCGCTTTACGGCCGTATTTACGGCAGTCGCGCTTTACGGCCGTATTTACGGCAGTCGCGCTTTACGGCCGTATTTACGACAGTCGCGCTTTACGGCCGTATTTACGGCAGTCGCGCTTTACGGCCGTATTTACGACAGTCGCGCTTTACGGCCGTATTTACGACAGTCGCGCTTTACGGCCGTATTTTACGACAGTCGCGATTTACGGCCGTATTTACGGCAGTCGCGCTTTACGGCCGTATTTACGACAGTCGCGCTTTACGGCCGTATTTACGACAGTCGCGCTTTACGGCCGTATTTACGGCAGTCGCGCTTTACGGCCGTATTTACGACAGTCGCGCTTTACGGCCGTATTTACGGCAGTCGCGCTTTACGGCCGTATTTACGGCAGTCGCGCTTTACGGCCGTATTTACGACAGTCGCGCTTTACGGCCGTATTTACGGCAGTCGCGCTTTACGGCCGTATTTACGACAGTCGCGCTTTACGGCCGTATTTACGGCAGTCGCGCTTTACGGCCGTATTTACGCAGTCGCGCTTTACGGCCGTATTTACGGCAGTCGCGCTTTACGGCCGTATTTACGACAGTCGCGCTTTACGGCCGTATTTACGACAGTCGCGCTTTACGGCCGTATTTACGGCAGTCGCGCTTTACGGCCGTATTTACGACAGTCGCGCTTTACGGCCGTATTTACGACAGTCGCGCTTTACGGCCGTATTTACGGCAGTCGCGCTTTACGGCCGTATTTACGACAGTCGCGCTTTACGGCCGTATTTACGGCAGTCGCGCTTTACGGCCGTATTTACGACAGTCGCGCTTTACGGCCGTATTTACGACAGTCGCGCTTTACGGCCGTATTTACGACAGTCGCGCTTTACGGCCGTATTTACGGCAGTCGCGCTTTACGGCCGTATTTACGGCAGTCGCGCTTTACGGCCGTATTTACGACAGTCGCTATTTACGGCCGTATTTACGACAGTCGCGCTTTACGGCCGTATTTACGACAGTCGCGATTTACGGCCGTATTTACGGCAGTCGCGCTTTACGGCCGTTTTTACGACAGTCGCGCTTTACGGCCGTATTTACGACAGTCGGGCTTTACGGCACCTTTTACGACAGTCGCGATTTACGGCCGTATTTACGACAGTCGCGCTTTACGGCCGTATTTACGACAGTCGCGCTTTACGGCCGTATTTACGACAGTCGCGCTTTACGGCCGTATTTACGACAGTCGCGCTTTACGGCCGTATTTACGACAGTCGCTATTTACGGCCGTATTTACGACAGTCGCGCTTTACGGCCGTATTTACGGCAGTCGCGCTTTACGGCCGTATTTACGGCAGTCGCGCTTTACGGCCGTATTTACGGCAGTCGCGCTTTACGGCCGTATTTACGACAGTCGCGCTTTACGGCCGTATTTACGACAGTCGCGATTTACGGCCGTATTTACGGCAGTCGCGCTTTACGGCCGTATTTACGACAGTCGCGCTTTACGGCCGTATTTACGACAGTCGCGCTTTACGGCCGTATTTACGACAGTCGCGCTTTACGGCCGTATTTACGACAGTCGCGCTTTACGGCCGTATTTACGGCAGTCGCGCTTTACGGCCGTATTTACGACAGTCGCGCTTTACGGCCGTATTTACGACAGTCGCGATTTACGGCCGTATTTACGGCAGTCGCGCTTTACGGCCGTATTTACGACAGTCGCGCTTTACGGCCGTATTTACGACAGTCGCGCTTTACGGCCGTATTTACGACAGTCGCGCTTTACGGCCGTATTTACGGCAGTCGCGCTTTACGGCCGTATTTACGACAGTCGCGCTTTACGGCCGTATTTACGACAGTCGCGCTTTACGGCCGTATTTACGACAGTCGCGCTTTACGGCCGTATTTACGGCAGTCGCGCTTTACGGCCGTATTTAAGGCAGTCGCGCTTTACGGCCGTATTTACGACAGTCGCGCTTTACGGCCGTATTTACGGCAGTCGCGCTTTACGGCCGTATTTACGACAGTCGCGATTTACGGCCGTATTTACGACAGTCGCGCTTTACGGCCGTATTTACGGCAGTCGCGCTTTACGGCCGTATTTACGACAGTCGCGCTTTACGGCACCTTTTACGACAGTCGCGCTTTACGGCCGTATTTACGACAGTCGCGCTTTACGGCCGTATTTACGACAGTCGCGCTTTACGGCCGTATTTACGACAGTCGCGCTTTACGGCCGTATTTACGGCAGTCGCGCTTTACGGCCGTATTTACGACAGTCGCGCTTTACGGCCGTATTTACGACACTCGCGCTTTACGGCCGTATTTACGACAGTCGCGATTTACGGCCGTATTTACGGCAGTCGCGCTTTACGGCCGTATTTACGACAGTCGCGCTTTACGGCACCTTTTACGACAGTCGCGCTTTACGGCCGTATTTACGACAGTCGCGCTTTACGGCCGTATTTACGGCAGTCGCGCTTTACGGCCGTATTTACGACAGTCGCGCTTTACGGCCGTATTTACGACAGTCGCGATTTACGGCCGTATTTACGGCAGTCGCGCTTTACGGCCGTATTTACGACAGTCGCGCTTTACGGCACCTTTTACGACAGTCGCGCTTTACGGCCGTATTTACGACAGTCGCGCTTTACGGCCGTATTTACGGCAGTCGCGCTTTACGGCCGTATTTACGGCAGTCGCGCTTTACGGCCGTATTTACGGCAGTCGCGCTTTACGGCCGTATTAACGGCAGTCGCGCTTACGGCCGTATTTACGGCAGTCGCGCTTTACGGCCGTATTTACGACAGTCGCGATTTACGGCCGTATTTACGACAGTCGCGCTTTACGGCCGTATTTACGACAGTCGCGCTTTACGGCCGTATTTACGACAGTCGCGCTTTACGGCCGTATTTACGGCAGTCGCGCTTTACGGCCGTATTTACGGCAGTCGCGGTTTACGGCCGTATTCACGGCAGTCGCGCTTTACGGCCGTATTTACGGCAGTCGCGCTTTACGGCCGTATTTACGGCAGTCGCGATTTACGGCCGTATTTACGGCAGTCGCGCTTTACGGCCGTATTTACGACAGTCGCGCTTTACGGCCGTATTTACGACAGTCGCGCTTTACGGCCGTATTTACGGCAGTCGCGCTTTACGGCCGTATTTACGGCTGTCGGGCTTTACGGCCGTATTAACGGCAGTCGCGCTTTACGGCCGTATTTACGGCAGTCACGCTTTACGGCCGTATTTACGACACTCGCGCTTTACGGCCGTATTTACGACAGTCGCGATTTACGGCCGTATTTACGGCAGTCGCGCTTTACGGCCGTATTTACGACAGTCGCGCTTTACGGCCGTATTTACGACAGTCGCGATTACGGCCGTATTTACGGCAGTCGCGCTTTACGGCCGTATTTACGACAGTCGCGCTTTACGGCCGTATTTACGGCAGTCGCGCTTTACGGCCGTATTTACGGCAGTCGCGCTTTACGGCCGTATTTACGGCAGTCGCGCTTTACGGCCGTATTTACGACAGTCGCGCTTTACGGCCGTATTTACGGCAGTCGCGCTTTACGGCCGTATTTACGGCAGTCGCGCTTTACGGCCGTATTTACGACAGTCGCTATTTACGGCCGTATTTACGACAGTCGCGCTTTACGGCCGTATTTACGGCAGTCGCGCTTTACGGCCGTATTTACGGCAGTCGCGCTTTACGGCCGTATTTACGGCAGTCGCGCTTTACGGCCGTATTTACGACACTCGCGCTTTACGGCCGTATTTACGGCAGTCGCGCTTTACGGCCGTATTTACGACAGTCGCGCTTTACGGCCGTATTTACGACAGTCGCGATTTACGGCCGTATTTACGGCAGTCGCGCTTTACGGCCGTATTTACGGCAGTCGCGCTTTACGGCCGTATTTACGACAGTCGCGCTTTACGGCCGTATTTACGACAGTCGCGATTTACGGCGTATTTACGGCAGTCGCGCTTTACGGCCGTATTTACGACAGTCGCGCTTTACGGCCGTATTTACGGCAGTCGCGCTTTACGGCCGTATTTACGACAGTCGCGCTTTACGGCCGTATTTACGGCAGTCGCGCTTTACGGCCGTATTTACGACAGTCGCGCTTTACGGCCGTATTTACGGCAGTCGCGCTTTACGGCCGTATTAACGACAGTCGCGCTTTACGGCCGTATTTACGACAGTCGCGCTTTACGGCCGTATTTACGGCAGTCGCGCTTTACGGCCGTATTTACGACAGTCGCTATTTACGGCCGTATTTACGACAGTCGCGCTTTACGGCCGTATTTACGGCAGTCGCGCTTTACGGCCGTATTTACGGCAGTCGCGCTTTACGGCCGTATTTACGGCAGTCGCGCTTTACGGCCGTATTTACGACAGTCGCGCTTTACGGCCGTATTTACGACAGTCGCTATTTACGGCCGTATTTACGACAGTCGCGCTTTACGGCCGTATTTACGACAGTCGCGCTTTACGGCCGTTTTTACCGGCAGTCGCGCTTTACGGCCGTATTTACGGCAGTCGCGCTTTACGGCCGTATTAACGGCAGTCGCGCTTTACGGCCGTATTTACGACAGTCACGCTTTACGGCCGTATTTACGACACTCGCGCTTTACGGCCGTTTTTACGACAGTCGCGATTTACGGCCGTATTTACGGCAGTCGCGCTTTACGGCCGTATTTACGACAGTCGCGCTTTACGGCCGTATTTACGACAGTCGCGATTTACGGCCGTATTTACGGCAGTCGCGCTTTACGGCCGTATTTACGACAGTCGCGCTTTACGGCCGTATTTACGACAGTCGCGCTTTACGGCCGTATTTACGGCAGTCGCGCTTTACGGCCGTATTTACGGCAGTCGCGCTTTACGGCCGTATTTACGGCAGTCGCGCTTTACGGCCGTATTTACGGCAGTCGCGCTTTACGGCCGTATTTACGACAGTCGCGCTTTACGGCCGTATTTACGGCAGTCGCGCTTTACGGCCGTATTTACGACAGTCGCGCTTTACGGCCGTATTTACGACAGTCGCGCTTTACGGCCGTATTTACGACAGTCGCGCTTTACGGCCGTATTTACGACAGTCGCTATTTACGGCCGTATTTAGGACAGTCGCGCTTTACGGCCGTATTTACGACAGTCGCGCTTTACGGCCGTTTTTACGGCAGTCGCGCTTTACGGCCGTATTTACGGCAGTCGCGCTTTACGGCCGTATTAACGGCAGTCGCGCTTTACGGCCGTATTTACGACAGTCACGCTTTACGGCCGTATTTACGACACTCGCGCTTTACGGCCGTTTTTACGACAGTCGCGATTTACGGCCGTATTTACGGCAGTCGCGCTTTACGGCCGTATTTACGACAGTCGCGCTTTACGGCCGTATTTACGACAGTCGCGCTTTACGGCCGTATTTACGACAGTCGCGATTTACGGCCGTATTTACGGCAGTCGCGCTTTACGGCCGTATTTACGACAGTCGCGCTTTACGGCCGTATTTACGACAGTCGCGCTTTACGGCCGTATTTACGGCAGTCGCGCTTTACGGCCGTATTTACGGCAGTCGCGCTTTACGGCCGTATTTACGACAGTCGCGCTTTACGGCCGTATTTACGGCAGTCGCGCTTTACGGCCGTATTTACGGCAGTCGCGCTTTACGGCCGTATTTACGGCAGTCGCGCTTTACGGCCGTATTTACGACAGTCGCGCTTTACGGCCGTATTTACGGCAGTCGCGCTTTACGGCCGTATTTACGACAGTCGCGCTTTACGGCCGTATTTACGACAGTCGCGCTTTACGGCCGTATTTACGGCAGTCGCGCTTTACGGCCGTATTTACGGCAGTCGCGCTTTACGGCCGTATTTACGGCAGTCGCGCTTTACGGCCGTATTTACGGCAGTCGCGCTTTACGGCCGTATTTACGGCAGTCGCGCTTTACGGCCGTATTTAAGGCAGTCGCGCTTTACGGCCGTATTTACGACAGTCGCTATTTACGGCCGTATTTACGACAGTCGCGATTTACGGCCGTATTTACGACAGTCGCGCTTTACGGCCGTATTTACGGCAGTCGCGCTTTACGGCCGTATTTACGGCAGTCGCGCTTTACGGCCGTATTTACGGCAGTCGCGCTTTACGGCCGTATTTACGACAGTCGCGCTTTACGGCCGTATTTACGACAGTCGCGCTTTACGGCCGTATTTACGACAGTCGCGCTTTACGGCCGTATTTACGACAGTCGCGCTTTACGGCCGTATTTACGACAGTCGCTATTTACGGCCGTATTTACGACAGTCGCGCTTTACGGCCGTATTTACGGCAGTCGCGCTTTACGGCCGTATTTACGGCAGTCGCGCTTTACGGCCGTATTTACGACAGTCGCGATTTACGGCCGTATTTACGGCAGTCGCGCTTTACGGCCGTATTTACGGCAGTCGCGCTTTACGGCCGTATTTACGACAGTCGCGCTTTACGGCCGTATTTACGGCAGTCGCGCTTTACGGCCGTATTTACGGCAGTCGCGCTTTACGGCCGTATTCACGACAGTCGCGCTTTACGGCCGTATTTACGACAGTCGCGATTTACGGCCGTATTTACGGCAGTCGCGCTTTACGGCCGTATTTACGACAGTCGCGATTTACGGCCGTATTTACGACAGTCGCGCTTTACGGCCGTATTTACGACAGTCGCGCTTTACGGCCGTATTTACGGCAGTCGCGCTTTACGGCCGTATTTACGGCAGTCGCGCTTTACGGCCGTATTAACGACAGTCGCGCTTTACGGCCGTATTTACGACAGTCGCGCTTTACGGCCGAATCTACGACAGTCGCGCTTTACGGCCGTATTTACGGCAGTCGCGCTTTACGGCCGTATTTACGACAGTCGCGCTTTACGGCCGTATTTACGGCAGTCGCGCTTTACGGCCGTATTTACGGCAGTCGCGCTTTACGGCCGTATTAACGACAGTCGCGCTTTACGGCCGTATTTACGACAGTCGCGCTTTACGGCCGTATTTACGGCAGTCGCGCTTTACGGCCGTATTTACGACAGTCGCGCTTTACGGCCGTATTTACGACAGTCGCTATTTACGGCCGTATTTACGACAGTCGCGCTTTACGGCCGTATTTACGGCAGTCGCGCTTTACGGCCGTATTTACGGCAGTCGCGCTTTACGGCCGTATTTACGACAGTCGCGCTTTACGGCCGTATTTACGACAGTCGCGATTTACGGCCGTATTTACGGCAGTCGCGCTTTACGGCCGTATTTACGGCAGTCGCGCTTTACGGCCGTATTTACGACAGTCGCGCTTTACGGCCGTATTTACGGCAGTCGCGCTTTACGGCCGTATTTACGGCAGTCGCGCTTTACGGCCGTATTTACGACAGTCGCGCTTTACGGCCGTATTTACGACAGTCGCGATTTACGGCCGTATTTACGGCAGTCGCGCTTTACGGCCGTATTTACGACAGTCGCGATTTACGGCCGTATTTACGACAGTCGCGCTTTACGGCCGTATTTACGACAGTCGCGCTTTACGGCCGTATTTACGGCAGTCGCGCTTTACGGCCGTATTTACGGCAGTCGCGCTTTACGGCCGTATTAACGACAGTCGCGCTTTACGGCCGTATTTACGACAGTCGCGCTTTACGGCCGAATCTACGACAGTCGCGCTTTACGGCCGTATTTACGGCAGTCGCGCTTTACGGCCGTATTTACGACAGTCGCGCTTTACGGCCGTATTTACGACACTCGCGATTTACGGCCGTATTTACGGCAGTCGCGCTTTACGGCCGTATTTACGACAGTCGCGCTTTACGGCCGTATTTACGGCAGTCGCGCTTTACGGCCGTATTTACGGCAGTCGCGCTTT
Organism: Melospiza melodia melodia; assembly: GCF_035770615.1. Taxonomy (NCBI): domain Eukaryota; kingdom Metazoa; phylum Chordata; class Aves; order Passeriformes; family Passerellidae; genus Melospiza; species Melospiza melodia. The sequence continues at coordinate 9,462 of NW_026948571.1, forward strand.
ACGGCCGTATTTACGGCAGTCGCGCTTTACGGCCGTATTTACGGCAGTCGCGCTTTACGGCCGTATTTACGACAGTCGCGCTTTACGGCCGTATTTACGGCAGTCGCGCTTTACGGCCGTATTTACGACAGTCGCGCTTTACGGCCGTATTTACGGCAGTCGCGCTTTACGGCCGTATTTACGACAGTCGCGCTTTACGGCCGTATTTACGACAGTCGCTATTTACGGCCGTATTTACGACAGTCGCGCTTTACGGCCGTATTTACGGCAGTCGCGCTTTACGGCCGTATTTACGGCAGTCGCGCTTTACGGCCGTATTTACGGCAGTCGCGCTTTACGGCCGTATTTACGACAGTCGCGCTTTACGGCCGTATTTACGGCAGTCGCGCTTTACGGCCGTATTTACGACAGTCGCGCTTTACGGCCGTATTTACGACAGTCGCGATTTACGGCCGTATTTACGGCAGTCGCGCTTTACGGCCGTATTTACGACAGTCGCGCTTTACGGCCGTATTTACGACAGTCGCTATTTACGGCCGTATTTACGACAGTCGCGCTTTACGGCCGTATTTACGACAGTCGCGCTTTACGGCCGTTTTTACGGCAGTCGCGCTTTACGGCCGTATTAACGGCAGTCGCGCTTTACGGCCGTATTTACGACAGTCACGCTTTACGGCCGTATTTACGACACTCGCGCTTTACGGCCGTTTTTACGACAGTCGCGATTTACGGCCGTATTTACGGCAGTCGCGCTTTACGGCCGTATTTACGACAGTCGCGCTTTACGGCCGTATTTACGACAGTCGCGATTTACGGCCGTATTTACGGCAGTCGCGCTTTACGGCCGTATTTACGACAGTCGCGCTTTACGGCCGTATTTACGGCAGTCGCGCTTTACGGCCGTATTTACGGCAGTCGCGCTTTACGGCCGTATTTACGACAGTCGCGCTTTACGGCCGTATTTACGGCAGTCGCGCTTTACGGCCGTATTTACGGCAGTCGCGCTTTACGGCCGTATTTACGGCAGTCGCGCTTTACGGCCGTATTTACGACAGTCGCGCTTTACGGCCGTATTTACGGCAGTCGCGCTTTACGGCCGTATTTACGACAGTCGCGCTTTACGGCCGTATTTACGACAGTCGCGCTTTACGGCCGTATTTACGACAGTCGCGCTTTACGGCCGTATTTACGACAGTCGCTATTTACGGCCGTATTTACGACAGTCGCGCTTTACGGCCGTATTTACGACAGTCGCGCTTTACGGCCGTTTTTTACGGCAGTCGCGCTTTACGGCCGTATTTACGGCAGTCGCGCTTTACGGCCGTATTAACGGCAGTCGCGCTTTACGGCCGTATTTACGACAGTCACGCTTTACGGCCGTATTTACGACACTCGCGCTTTACGGCCGTTTTTACGACAGTCGCGCTTTACGGCCGTATTTACGGCAGTCGCGCTTTACGGCCGTATTTACGACAGTCGCGCTTTACGGCCGTATTTACGACAGTCGCGATTTACGGCCGTATTTACGACAGTCGCGATTTACGGCCGTATTTACGGCAGTCGCGCTTTACGGCCGTATTTACGACAGTCGCGCTTTACGGCCGTATTTACGACAGTCGCGCTTTACGGCCGTATTTACGGCAGTCGCGCTTTACGGCCGTATTTACGGCAGTCGCGCTTTACGGCCGTATTTACGACAGTCGCGCTTTACGGCCGTATTTACGGCAGTCGCGCTTTACGGCCGTATTTACGGCAGTCGCGCTTTACGGCCGTATTTACGGTAGTCGCGCTTTACGGCCGTATTTACGGCAGTCGCGCTTTACGGCCGTATTTACGACAGTCGCGATTTACGGCCGTATTTACGGCAGTCGCGCTTTACGGCCGTATTTACGACAGTCGCGCTTTACGGCCGTATTTACGACAGTCGCGCTTTACGGCCGTTTTTTCGGCAGTCGCGCTTTACGGCCGTATTTCCTGCAGTCGCGCTTTACGGCCGTATTTACGGCAGTCGCGCTTTACGGCCGTATTTACGGCAGTCGCGCTTTACGGCCGTATTTACCGCAGTCGCGCTTTACGGCCGTATTTACGGCAGTCGCGCTTTACGGCCGTATTTACGACAGTCGCGCTTTACGGCCGTATTTACGGCAGTCGCGCTTTACGGCCGTATTTACGGCAGTCGCGCTTTACGGCCGTATTTACGACAGTCGCGCTTTACGGCCGTATTTACGGCAGTCGCGCTTTACGGCCGTATTTACGGCAGTCGCGCTTTACGGCCGTATTTACGGCAGTCGCGCTTTACGGCCGTATTTACGACAGTCGCGCTTTACGGCCGTATTTACGACAGTCGCGCTTTACGGCCGTATTTACGACAGTCGCGCTTTACGGCCGTATTTACGGCAGTCGCGCTTTACGGCCGTATTTACGACAGTCGCGCTTTACGGCCGTATTTACGACAGTCGCGCTTTACGGCCGTATTTACGACAGTCGCGCTTTACGGACGTATTTACGACAGTCGCGCTTTACGGCCGTATTTACGACAGTCGCGCTTTACGGCCGTATTTACGACAGTCGCGCTTTACGGCCGTATTTACGGCAGTCGCGCTTTACGGCCGTATTTACGGCAGTCGCGCTTTACGGCCGTATTTACGACAGTCGCGCTTTACGGCCGTATTTACGACAGTCGCGATTTACGGCCGTATTTACGGCAGTCGCGCTTTACGGCCGTATTTACGGCAGTCGCGCTTTACGGCCGTATTTACGGCAGTCGCGCTTTACGGCCGTATTTACGACAGTCGCGCTTTACGGCCGTATTTACGGCAGTCGCGCTTTACGGCCGTATTTACGGCAGTCGCGCTTTACGGCCGTATTTACGACAGTCGCGCTTTACGGCCGTATTTACGGCAGTCGCGATTTACGGCCGTATTTACGGCAGTCGCGCTTTACGGCCGTATTTACGACAGTCGCGATTTACGGCCGTATTTACGACAGTCGCGCTTTACGGCCGTATTTACGACAGTCGCGCTTTACGGCCGTATTTACGGCAGTCGCGCTTTACGGCCGTATTTACGGCAGTCGCGCTTTACGGCCGTATTAACGACAGTCGCGCTTTACGGCCGTATTTACGACAGTCGCGCTTTACGGCCGTATTTACGACAGTCGCGCTTTACGGCCGTATTTACGGCAGTCGCGATTTACGGCCGTATTTACGACAGTCGCGCTTTACGGCCGTATTTACGACAGTCGCTATTTACGGCCGTATTTACGACAGTCGCGCTTTACGGCCGTATTTACGGCAGTCGCGCTTTACGGCCGTATTTACGGCAGTCGCGCTTTACGGCCGTATTTACGGCAGTCGCGCTTTACGGCCGTATTTACGGCAGTCGCGCTTTACGGCCGTATTTACGACAGTCGCGCTTTACGGCCGTATTTACGACAGTCGCGCTTTACGGCCGTATTTACGGCAGTCGCGCTTTACGGCCGTATTTACGACAGTCGCGCTTTACGGCCGTATTTACGACAGTCGCGCTTTACGGCCGTATTTACGACAGTCGCGCTTTACGGCCGTATTTACGACAGTCGCGCTTTACGGCCGTATTTACGACAGTCGCGCTTTACGGCCGTATTTACGACAGTCGCGCTTTACGGCCGTATTTACGGCAGTCGCGCTTTACGGCCGTATTTACGGCAGTCGCGCTTTACGGCCGTATTTACGACAGTCGCGCTTTACGGCCGTATTTACGACAGTCGCGATTTACGGCCGTATTTACGGCAGTCGCGCTTTACGGCCGTATTTACGGCAGTCGCGCTTTACGGCCGTATTTACGACAGTCGCGCTTTACGGCCGTATTTACGGCAGTCGCGCTTTACGGCCGTATTTACGGCAGTCGCGCTTTACGGCCGTATTTACGACAGTCGCGCTTTACGGCCGTATTTACGGCAGTCGCGATTTACGGCCGTATTTACGGCAGTCGCGCTTTACGGCCGTATTTACGACAGTCGCGATTTACGGCCGTATTTACGACAGTCGCGCTTTACGGCCGTATTTACGACAGTCGCGCTTTACGGCCGTATTTACGGCAGTCGCGCTTTACGGCCGTATTTACGGCAGTCGCGCTTTACGGCCGTATTAACGACAGTCGCGCTTTACGGCCGTATTTACGACAGTCGCGCTTTACGGCCGTATTTACGACAGTCGCGCTTTACGGCCGTATTTACGGCAGTCGCGATTTACGGCCGTATTTACGACAGTCGCGCTTTACGGCCGTATTTACGACAGTCGCTATTTACGGCCGTATTTACGACAGTCGCGCTTTACGGCCGTATTTACGGCAGTCGCGCTTTACGGCCGTATTTACGGCAGTCGCGCTTTACGGCCGTATTTACGGCAGTCGCGCTTTACGGCCGTATTTACGGTAGTCGCGCTTTACGGCCGTATTTACGACAGTCGCGCTTTACGGCCGTATTTACGACAGTCGCGCTTTACGGCCGTATTTACGACAGTCGCGCTTTACGGCCGTATTTACGACAGTCGCGATTTACGGCCGTATTTACGGCAGTCGCGCTTTACGGCCGTATTTACGGCAGTCGCGCTTTACGGCCGTATTTACGACAGTCGCGCTTTACGGAACTTTTACGGCAGTCGCGATTTACGGCCGTATTTACGACAGTCGCGATTTACGGCCGTATTTACGACAGTCGCGCTTTACGGCCGTATTTACGACAGTCGCGCTTTACGGCCGTATTTACGGCAGTCGCGCTTTACGGCCGTATTTACGGCAGTCGCGCTTTACGGCCGTATTAACGACAGTCGCGCTTTACGGCCGTATTTACGACAGTCGCGCTTTACGGCCGAATCTACGACAGTCGCGCTTTACGGCCGTATTTACGGCAGTCGCGCTTTACGGCCGTATTTACGACAGTCGCGCTTTACGGCCGTATTTACGACACTCGCGATTTACGGCCGTATTTACGGCAGTCGCGCTTTACGGCCGTATTTACGACAGTCGCGCTTTACGGCCGTATTTACGGCAGTCGCGCTTTACGGCCGTATTTACGGCAGTCGCGCTTTACGGCCGTATTTACGGCAGTCGCGCTTTACGGCCGTATTTACGGCAGTCGCGCTTTACGGCCGTATTTACGACAGTCGCGCTTTACGGCCGTATTTACGACAGTCGCTATTTACGGCCGTATTTACGACAGTCGCGCTTTACGGCCGTATTTACGGCAGTCGCGCTTTACGGCCGTATTTACGGCAGTCGCGCTTTACGGCCGTATTTACGGCAGTCGCGCTTTACGGCCGTATTTACGACAGTCGCGCTTTACGGCCGTATTTACGGCAGTCGCGCTTTACGGCCGTATTTACGACAGTCGCGCTTTACGGCCGTATTTACGACAGTCGCGATTTACGGCCGTATTTACGGCAGTCGCGCTTTACGGCCGTATTTACGACAGTCGCGCTTTACGGCCGTATTTACGACAGTCGCTATTTACGGCCGTATTTACGACAGTCGCGCTTTACGGCCGTATTTACGACAGTCGCGCTTTACGGCCGTTTTTACGGCAGTCGCGCTTTACGGCCGTATTAACGGCAGTCGCGCTTTACGGCCGTATTTACGACAGTCACGCTTTACGGCCGTATTTACGACACTCGCGCTTTACGGCCGTTTTTACGACAGTCGCGATTTACGGCCGTATTTACGGCAGTCGCGCTTTACGGCCGTATTTACGACAGTCGCGCTTTACGGCCGTATTTACGACAGTCGCGATTTACGGCCGTATTTACGGCAGTCGCGCTTTACGGCCGTATTTACGACAGTCGCGCTTTACGGCCGTATTTACGGCAGTCGCGCTTTACGGCCGTATTTACGGCAGTCGCGCTTTACGGCCGTATTTACGACAGTCGCGCTTTACGGCCGTATTTACGGCAGTCGCGCTTTACGGCCGTATTTACGGCAGTCGCGCTTTACGGCCGTATTTACGGCAGTCGCGCTTTACGGCCGTATTTACGACAGTCGCGCTTTACGGCCGTATTTACGGCAGTCGCGCTTTACGGCCGTATTTACGACAGTCGCGCTTTACGGCCGTATTTACGACAGTCGCGCTTTACGGCCGTATTTACGACAGTCGCGCTTTACGGCCGTATTTACGACAGTCGCTATTTACGGCCGTATTTACGACAGTCGCGCTTTACGGCCGTATTTACGACAGTCGCGCTTTACGGCCGTTTTTACGGCAGTCGCGCTTTACGGCCGTATTTACGGCAGTCGCGCTTTACGGCCGTATTAACGGCAGTCGCGCTTTACGGCCGTATTTACGACAGTCACGCTTTACGGCCGTATTTACGACACTCGCGCTTTACGGCCGTTTTTACGACAGTCGCGCTTTACGGCCGTATTTACGGCAGTCGCGCTTTACGGCCGTATTTACGACAGTCGCGCTTTACGGCCGTATTTACGACAGTCGCGATTTACGGCCGTATTTACGACAGTCGCGATTTACGGCCGTATTTACGGCAGTCGCGCTTTACGGCCGTATTTACGACAGTCGCGCTTTACGGCCGTATTTACGACAGTCGCGCTTTACGGCCGTATTTACGGCAGTCGCGCTTTACGGCCGTATTTACGGCAGTCGCGCTTTACGGCCGTATTTACGACAGTCGCGCTTTACGGCCGTATTTACGGCAGTCGCGCTTTACGGCCGTATTTACGGCAGTCGCGCTTTACGGCCGTATTTACGGTAGTCGCGCTTTACGGCCGTATTTACGGCAGTCGCGCTTTACGGCCGTATTTACGACAGTCGCGATTTACGGCCGTATTTACGGCAGTCGCGCTTTACGGCCGTATTTACGACAGTCGCGCTTTACGGCCGTATTTACGACAGTCGCGCTTTACGGCCGTTTTTTCGGCAGTCGCGCTTTACGGCCGTATTTCCTGCAGTCGCGCTTTACGGCCGTATTTACGGCAGTCGCGCTTTACGGCCGTATTTACGGCAGTCGCGCTTTACGGCCGTATTTACCGCAGTCGCGCTTTACGGCCGTATTTACGGCAGTCGCGCTTTACGGCCGTATTTACGACAGTCGCGCTTTACGGCCGTATTTACGGCAGTCGCGCTTTACGGCCGTATTTACGGCAGTCGCGCTTTACGGCCGTATTTACGACAGTCGCGCTTTACGGCCGTATTTACGGCAGTCGCGCTTTACGGCCGTATTTACGGCAGTCGCGCTTTACGGCCGTATTTACGGCAGTCGCGCTTTACGGCCGTATTTACGACAGTCGCGCTTTACGGCCGTATTTACGACAGTCGCGCTTTACGGCCGTATTTACGACAGTCGCGCTTTACGGCCGTATTTACGGCAGTCGCGCTTTACGGCCGTATTTACGACAGTCGCGCTTTACGGCCGTATTTACGACAGTCGCGCTTTACGGCCGTATTTACGACAGTCGCGCTTTACGGCCGTATTTACGACAGTCGCGCTTTACGGACGTATTTACGACAGTCGCGCTTTACGGCCGTATTTACGACAGTCGCGCTTTACGGCCGTATTTACGACAGTCGCGCTTTACGGCCGTATTTACGGCAGTCGCGCTTTACGGCCGTATTTACGGCAGTCGCGCTTTACGGCCGTATTTACGACAGTCGCGCTTTACGGCCGTATTTACGACAGTCGCGATTTACGGCCGTATTTACGGCAGTCGCGCTTTACGGCCGTATTTACGGCAGTCGCGCTTTACGGCCGTATTTACGGCAGTCGCGCTTTACGGCCGTATTTACGACAGTCGCGCTTTACGGCCGTATTTACGGCAGTCGCGCTTTACGGCCGTATTTACGGCAGTCGCGCTTTACGGCCGTATTTACGACAGTCGCGCTTACGGCCGTATTTACGGCAGTCGCGATTTACGGCCGTATTTACGGCAGTCGCGCTTTACGGCCGTATTTACGACAGTCGCGATTTACGGCCGTATTTACGACAGTCGCGCTTTACGGCCGTATTTACGACAGTCGCGCTTTACGGCCGTATTTACGGCAGTCGCGCTTTACGGCCGTATTTACGGCAGTCGCGCTTTACGGCCGTATTAACGACAGTCGCGCTTTACGGCCGTATTTACGACAGTCGCGCTTTACGGCCGTATTTACGACAGTCGCGCTTTACGGCCGTATTTACGGCAGTCGCGATTTACGGCCGTATTTACGACAGTCGCGCTTTACGGCCGTATTTACGACAGTCGCTATTTACGGCCGTATTTACGACAGTCGCGCTTTACGGCCGTATTTACGGCAGTCGCGCTTTACGGCCGTATTTACGGCAGTCGCGCTTTACGGCCGTATTTACGGCAGTCGCGCTTTACGGCCGTATTTACGGCAGTCGCGCTTTACGGCCGTATTTACGGCAGTCGCGCTTTACGGCCGTATTTACGACAGTCGCGCTTTACGGCCGTATTTACGACAGTCGCGCTTTACGGCCGTATTTACGGCAGTCGCGCTTTACGGCCGTATTTACGACAGTCGCGCTTTACGGCCGTATTTACGACAGTCGCGCTTTACGGCCGTATTTACGACAGTCGCGCTTTACGGCCGTATTTACGACAGTCGCGCTTTACGGCCGTATTTACGACAGTCGCGCTTTACGGCCGTATTTACGGCAGTCGCGCTTTACGGCCGTATTTACGGCAGTCGCGCTTTACGGCCGTATTTACGACAGTCGCGCTTTACGGCCGTATTTACGACAGTCGCGATTTACGGCCGTATTTACGGCAGTCGCGCTTTACGGCCGTATTTACGGCAGTCGCGCTTTACGGCCGTATTTACGACAGTCGCGCTTTACGGCCGTATTTACGGCAGTCGCGCTTTACGGCCGTATTTACGGCAGTCGCGCTTTACGGCCGTATTTACGGCAGTCGCGCTTTACGGCCGTATTTACGACAGTCGCGCTTTACGGCCGTATTTACGGCAGTCGCGATTTACGGCCGTATTTACGGCAGTCGCGCTTTACGGCCGTATTTACGACAGTCGCGATTTACGGCCGTATTTACGACAGTCGCGCTTTACGGCCGTATTTACGACAGTCGCGCTTTACGGCCGTATTTACGGCAGTCGCGCTTTACGGCCGTATTTACGGCAGTCGCGCTTTACGGCCGTATTAACGACAGTCGCGCTTTACGGCCGTATTTACGACAGTCGCGCTTTACGGCCGTATTTACGACAGTCGCGCTTTACGGCCGTATTTACGGCAGTCGCGATTTACGGCCGTATTTACGACAGTCGCGCTTTACGGCCGTATTTACGACAGTCGCTATTTACGGCCGTATTTACGACAGTCGCGCTTTACGGCCGTATTTACGGCAGTCGCGCTTTACGGCCGTATTTACGGCAGTCGCGCTTTACGGCCGTATTTACGGCAGTCGCGCTTTACGGCCGTATTTACGGTAGTCGCGCTTTACGGCCGTATTTACGACAGTCGCGCTTTACGGCCGTATTTACGACAGTCGCGCTTTACGGCCGTATTTACGACAGTCGCGCTTTACGGCCGTATTTACGACAGTCGCGATTTACGGCCGTATTTACGGCAGTCGCGCTTTACGGCCGTATTTACGGCAGTCGCGCTTTACGGCCGTATTTACGACAGTCGCGCTTTACGGAACTTTTACGGCAGTCGCGATTTACGGCCGTATTTACGACAGTCGCGCTTTACGGCCGTATTTACGGCAGTCGCGCTTTACGGCCGTATTTACGGCAGTCGCGCTTTACGGCCGTATTAACGACAGTCGCGCTTTACGGCCGTATTTACGACAGTCGCGCTTTACGGCCGTATTTACGACACTCGCGCTTTACGGCCGTATTTACGACAGTCGCTATTTACGGCAATATTTACGACAGTCGCGCTTACGGCCGTATTTACGGCAGTCGCGCTTTACGGCCGTATTTACGGCAGTCGCGCTTTACGGCCGTATTTACGACAGTCGCGCTTTACGGCCGTATTTACGGCAGTCGCGCTTTACGGCCGTATTTACGGCAGTCGCTATTTACGGCCGTATTTACGACAGTCGCGCTTTACGGCCGTATTTACGGCAGTCGCGCTTTACGGCCGTATTAACGACAGTCGCGCTTTACGGCCGTATTTACGACAGTCGCGCTTTACGGCCGTATTTACGACAGTCGCGCTTTACGGCCGTATTTACGACAGTCGCGCTTTACGGCCGTATTTACGACAGTCGCGCTTTACGGCCGTATTTACGGTAGTCGCGCTTTACGGCCGTATTTACGGCAGTCGCGCTTTACGGCCGTATTTACGACAGTCGCGCTTTACGGCCGTATTTACGACAGTCGCTATTTACGGCCGTATTTACGACAGTCGCGCTTTACGGCCGTATTTACGGCAGTCGCGCTTTACGGCCGTATTTACGACAGTCGCGCTTTACGGCCGTTTTTAAGGCAGTCGCGCTTTACGGCCGTATTTACGGCAGTCGCGCTTTACGGCCGTATTAACGGCAGTCGCGCTTTACGGCCGTATTTACGACAGTCACGCTTTACGGCCGTATTTACGACACTCGCGCTTTACGGCCGTTTTTACGACAGTCGCGATTTACGGCCGTATTTACGGCAGTCGCGCTTTACGGCCGTATTTACGACAGTCGCGCTTTACGGCCGTATTTACGACAGTCGCGCTTTACGGCCGTATTTACGACAGTCGCGATTTACGGCCGTATTTACGGCAGTCGCGCTTTACGGCCGTATTTACGACAGTCGCGCTTTACGGCCGTATTTACGACAGTCGCGCTTTACGGCCGTATTTACGGCAGTCGCGCTTTACGGCCGTATTTACGGCAGTCGCGCTTTACGGCCGTATTTACGACAGTCGCTCTTTACGGCCGTATTTACGGCAGTCGCGCTTTACGGCCGTATTTACGGCAGTCGCGCTTTACGGCCGTATTTACGGCAGTCGCGCTTTACGGCCGTATTTACGGCAGTCGCGCTTTACGGCCGTATTTACGACAGTCGCGCTTTACGGCCGTATTTACGGCAGTCGCGCTTTACGGCCGTATTTACGGCAGTCGCGCTTTACGGCCGTATTAACGACAGTCGCGCTTTACGGCCGTATTTACGACAGTCGCGCTTTACGGCCGTATTTACGACAGTCGCGCTTTACGGCCGTATTTACGACAGTCGCTATTTACGGCCGTATTTACGACAGTCGCGCTTTACGGCCGTATTTACGGCAGTCGCGCTTTACGGCCGTATTTACGGCAGTCGCGCTTTACGGCCGTATTTACGACAGTCGCGCTTTACGGCCGTATTTACGACAGTCGCGATTTACGGCCGTATTTACGGCAGTCGCGCTTTACGGCCGTATTTACGGCAGTCGCGCTTTACGGCCGTATTTACGGCAGTCGCGCTTTACGGCCGTATTTACGACAGTCGCGCTTTACGGCCGTATTTACGGCAGTCGCGCTTTACGGCCGTATTTACGACAGTCGCGCTTTACGGCCGTATTTACGACACTCGCGATTTACGGCCGTATTTACGGCAGTCGCGCTTTACGGCCGTATTTACGACAGTCGCGATTTACGGCCGTATTTACGACAGTCGCGCTTTACGGCCGTATTTACGACAGTCGCGCTTTACGGCCGTATTTACGGCAGTCGCGCTTTACGGCCGTATTAACGACAGTCGCGCTTTACGGCCGTATTTACGACAGTCGCGCTTTACGGCCGTATTTACGACAGTCGCGCTTTACGGCCGTATTTACGACAGTCGCGCTTTACGGCCGTATTTACGACAGTCGCTATTTACGGCCGTATTTACGACAGTCGCGCTTTACGGCCGTATTTACGGCAGTCGCGCTTTACGGCCGTATTTACGGCAGTCGCGCTTTACGGCCGTATTTACGACAGTCGGGATTTACGGCCGTATTTACGGCAGTCGCGCTTTACGGCCGTATTTACGGCAGTCGCGCTTTACGGCCGTATTTACGGCAGTCGCGCTTTACGGCCGTATTTACGACAGTCGCGCTTTACGGCCGTATTTACGGCAGTCGCGCTTTACGGCCGTATTTACGACAGTCGCGATTTACGGCCGTATTTACGGCAGTCGCGCTTTACGGCCGTATTTACGACAGTCGCGCTTTACGGCCGTATTTACGGCAGTCGCGCTTTACGGCCGTATTTACGGCAGTCGCGCTTTACGGCCGTATTTACGACAGTCGCGCTTTACGGCCGTATTTACGGCAGTCGCGCTTTACGGCCGTATTTACGGCAGTCGCGCTTTACGGCCGTATTTACGGCAGTCGCGCTTTACGGCCGTATTTACGGCAGTCGCGCTTTACGGCCGTATTTACGGCAGTCGCGCTTTACGGCCGTATTTACGGCAGTCGCGGTTTACGGCCATATTTACGGCAGTCGCGCTTTACGGCCGTATTTACGACAGTCGCGCTTTACGGCCGTATTTACGACAGTCGCGCTTTACGGCCGTATTTACGACAGTCGCTATTTACGGCCGTATTTACGACAGTCGCGCTTTACGGCCGTATTTACGACAGTCGCGCTTTACGGCCGTATTTACGGCAGTCGCGCTTTACGGCCGTATTTACGACAGTCGCGCTTTACGGCCGTATTTACGACAGTCGCGCTTTACGGCCGTATTTACGGCAGTCGCGCTTTACGGCCGTATTTACGACAGTCGCGCTTTACGGCAGTATTTACGACAGTCGCGCTTTACGGCCGTATTTACGGCAGTCGCGCTTTACGGCCGTATTTACGGCAGTCGCGGTTTACGGCCGTATTTACGACAGTCGCGCTTTACGGCCGTATTTACGACAGTCGCTGTTTACGGCCGTATTTACGACAGTCGCGCTTTACGGCCGTATTTAAGGCAGTCGCTATTTACGGCCGTATTTACGACAGTCGCGCTTTACGGCCGTATTTACGGCAGTCGCGATTTACGGCCGTATTTACGGCAGTCGCGCTTTACGGCCGTATTTACGGCAGTCGCGCTTTACGGCCGTATTTACGGCACTCGCGCTTTACGGCCGTATTTACGGCAGTCGCGATTTACGGCCGTATTTACGGCAGTCGCGCTTTACGGCCGTATTTACGACAGTCGCGCTTTACGGCCGTATTTACGACAGTCGCGCTTTACGGCACCTTTTACGACAGTCGCGATTTACGGCCGTATTTACGACAGTCGCGCTTTACGGCCGTATTTACGACAGTCGCGCTTTACGGCCGTATTTACGGCAGTCGCGCTTTACGGCCGTATTTACGGCAGTCGCGCTTTACGGCCGTATTTACGACAGTCGCGATTTACGGCCGTATTTACGGCAGTCGCGCTTTACGGCCGTATTTACGACAGTCGCGCTTTACGGCCGTATTTACGACAGTCGCGATTTACGGCCGTATTTACGACAGTCGCGCTTTACGGCCGTATTTACGACAGTCGCGCTTTACGGCCGTATTTACGGCAGTGGCGATTTACGGCCGTATTTACGGCAGTCGCGCTTTACGGCCGTATTTACGGCAGTCGCGCTTTACGGCCGTATTTACGACAGTCGCGCTTTACGGCCGTATTTACGACAGTCGCGCTTTACGGCCGTATTTACGGCAGTCGCGCTTTACGGCCGTATTTACGACAGTCGCGCTTTACGGCCGTATTTACGACAGTCGCGCTTTACGGCCGTATTTACGACAGTCGCGCTTTACGGCCGTATTTACGGCAGTCGCGCTTTACGGCCGTATTTAAGGCAGTCGCGCTTTACGGCCGTATTTACGACAGTCGCGCTTTACGGCCGTATTTACGGCAGTCGCGCTTTACGGCCGTATTTACGACAGTCGCGATTTACGGCCGTATTTACGACAGTCGCGCTTTACGGCCGTATTTACGGCAGTCGCGCTTTACGGCCGTATTTACGACAGTCGCGCTTTACGGCCGTATTTACGGCAGTCGCGCTTTACGGCCGTATTTACGACAGTCGCGCTTTACGGCCGTATTTACGACAGTCGCGCTTTACGGCCGTATTTACGACAGTCGCGCTTTACGGCCGTATTTACGGCAGTCGCGCTTTACGGCCGAATCTACGACAGTCGCGCTTTACGGCCGTATTTACGACACTCGCGCTTTACGGCCGTATTTACGACAGTCGCGATTTACGGCCGTATTTACGGCAGTCGCGCTTTACGGCCGTATTTACGACAGTCGCGCTTTACGGCACCTTTTACGACAGTCGCGCTTTACGGCCGTATTTACGACAGTCGCGCTTTACGGCCGTATTTACGGCAGTCGCGCTTTACGGCCGTATTTACGACAGTCGCGCTTTACGGCCGTATTTACGACAGTCGCGATTTACGGCCGTATTTACGGCAGTCGCGCTTTACGGCCGTATTTACGACAGTCGCGCTTTACGGCACCTTTTACGACAGTCGCGCTTTACGGCCGTATTTACGACAGTCGCGCTTTACGGCCGTATTTACGGCAGTCGCGCTTTACGGCCGTATTTACGGCAGTCGCGCTTTACGGCCGTATTTACGGCAGTCGCGCTTTACGGCCGTATTAACGGCAGTCGCGCTTTACGGCCGTATTTACGGCAGTCGCGCTTTACGGCCGTATTTACGACAGTCGCGATTTACGGCCGTATTTACGACAGTCGCGCTTCACGGCCGTATTTACGACAGTCGCGCTTTACGGCCGTATTTACGACAGTCGCGCTTTACGGCCGTATTTACGGCAGTCGCGCTTTACGGCCGTATTTACGGCAGTCGCGGTTTACGGCCGTATTCACGGCAGTCGCGCTTTACGGCCGTATTTACGGCAGTCGCGCTTTACGGCCGTATTTACGGCAGTCGCGCTTTACGGCCGTATTTACGACAGTCGCGCTTTACGGCCGTATTTACGACAGTCGCGCTTTACGGCCGTTTTTACGGCAGTCGCGCTTTACGGCCGTATTTACGGCTGTCGGGCTTTACGGCCGTATTAACGGCAGTCGCGCTTTACGGCCGTATTTACGGCAGTCACGCTTTACGGCCGTATTTACGACAGTCGCGCTTTACGGCCGTATTTACGACAGTCGCGATTTACGGCCGTATTTACGGCAGTCGCGCTTTACGGCCGTATTTACGACAGTCGCGCTTTACGGCCGTATTTACGACAGTCGCGATTTACGGCCGTATTTACGGCAGTCGCGCTTTACGGCCGTATTTACGACAGTCGCGCTTTACGGCCGTATTTACGGCAGTCGCGCTTTACGGCCGTATTTACGGCAGTCGCGCTTTACGGCCGTATTTACGGCAGTCGCGCTTTACGGCCGTATTTACGACAGTCGCGCTTTACGGCCGTATTTACGGCAGTCGCGCTTTACGGCCGTATTTACGACAGTCGCGCTTTACGGCCGTATTTACGGCAGTCGCGCTTTACGGCCGTATTTACGGCAGTCGCGCTTTACGGCCGTATTTACGACAGTCGCTATTTACGGCCGTATTTACGACAGTCGCGCTTTACGGCCGTATTTACGGCAGTCGCGCTTTACGGCCGTATTTACGGCAGTCGCGCTTTACGGCCGTATTTACGGCAGTCGCGCTTTACGGCCGTATTTACGACACTCGCGCTTTACGGCCGTATTTACGGCAGTCGCGCTTTACGGCCGTATTTACGACAGTCGCGCTTTACGGCCGTATTTACGACAGTCGCGATTTACGGCCGTATTTACGGCAGTCGCGCTTTACGGCCGTATTTACGGCAGTCGCGCTTTACGGCCGTATTTACGACAGTCGCGCTTTACGGCCGTATTTACGACAGTCGCGATTTACGGCCGTATTTACGGCAGTCGCGCTTTACGGCCGTATTTACGACAGTCGCGCTTTACGGCCGTATTTACGGCAGTCGCGCTTTACGGCCGTATTTACGACAGTCGCGCTTTACGGCCGTATTTACGGCAGTCGCGCTTTACGGCCGTATTTACGGCAGTCGCGCTTTACGGCCGTATTTACGGCAGTCGCGCTTTACGGCCGTATTAACGACAGTCGCGCTTTACGGCCGTATTTACGACAGTCGCGCTTTACGGCCGTATTTACGACAGTCGCGCTTTACGGCCGTATTTACGACAGTCGCGCTTTACGGCCGTATTTACGACAGTCGCTATTTACGGCCGTATTTACGACAGTCGCGCTTTACGGCCGTATTTACGGCAGTCGCGCTTTACGGCCGTATTTACGGCAGTCGCGCTTTACGGCCGTATTTACGGCAGTCGCGCTTTACGGCCGTATTTACGACAGTCGCGCTTTACGGCCGTATTTACGACAGTCGCTATTTACGGCCGTATTTACGACAGTCGCGCTTTACGGCCGTATTTACGACAGTCGCGCTTTACGGCCGTTTTTACGGCAGTCGCGCTTTACGGCCGTATTTACGGCAGTCGCGCTTTACGGCCGTATTAACGGCAGTCGCGCTTTACGGCCGTATTTACGACAGTCACGCTTTACGGCCGTATTTACGACACTCGCGCTTTACGGCCGTTTTTACCACAGTCGCGATTTACGGCCGTATTTACGGCAGTCGCGCTTTACGGCCGTATTTACGACAGTCGCGCTTTACGGCCGTATTTACGACAGTCGCGATTTACGGCCGTATTTACGGCAGTCGCGCTTTACGGCCGTATTTACGACAGTCGCGCTTTACGGCCGTATTTACGACAGTCGCGCTTTACGGCCGTATTTACGGCAGTCGCGCTTTACGGCCGTATTTACGGCAGTCGCGCTTTACGGCCGTATTTACGGCAGTCGCGCTTTACGGCCGTATTTACGACAGTCGCGCTTTACGGCCGTATTTACGGCAGTCGCGCTTTACGGCCGTATTTACGACAGTCGCGCTTTACGGCCGTATTTACGGCAGTCGCGCTTTACGGCCGTATTTACGACAGTCGCGCTTTACGGCCGTATTTACGACAGTCGCGCTTTACGGCCGTATTTACGACAGTCGCTATTTACGGCCGTATTTACGACAGTCGCGCTTTACGGCCGTATTTACGACAGTCGCGCTTTACGGCCGTTTTTACGGCAGTCGCGCTTTACGGCCGTATTTACGGCAGTCGCGCTTTACGGCCGTATTAACGGCAGTCGCGCTTTACGGCCGTATTTACGACAGTCACGCTTTACGGCCGTATTTACGACACTCGCGCTTTACGGCCGTTTTTACGACAGTCGCGATTTACGGCCGTATTTACGGCAGTCGCGCTTTACGGCCGTATTTACGACAGTCGCGCTTTACGGCCGTATTTACGACAGTCGCGCTTTACGGCCGTATTTACGACAGTCGCGATTTACGGCCGTATTTACGGCAGTCGCGCTTTACGGCCGTATTTACGACAGTCGCGCTTTACGGCCGTATTTACGACAGTCGCGCTTTACGGCCGTATTTACGGCAGTCGCGCTTTACGGCCGTATTTACGGCAGTCGCGCTTTACGGCCGTATTTACGGCAGTCGCGCTTTACGGCCGTATTTACGGCAGTCGCGCTTTACGGCCGTATTTACGACAGTCGCGCTTTACGGCCGTATTTACGACAGTCGCGCTTTACGGCCGTATTTACGGCAGTCGCGCTTTACGGCCGTATTTACGGCAGTCGCGCTTTACGGCCGTATTTACGGCAGTCGCGCTTTACGGCCGTATTTACGGCAGTCGCGCTTTACGGCCGTATTTAAGGCAGTCGC
This sequence comes from Melospiza melodia melodia, assembly GCF_035770615.1. Lineage (NCBI taxonomy): Eukaryota > Metazoa > Chordata > Aves > Passeriformes > Passerellidae > Melospiza > Melospiza melodia. Next base: position 27,150 of record NW_026948571.1, read on the forward strand.
GCTTTACGGCCGTATTTACGACAGTCGCTATTTACGGCCGTATTTACGACAGTCGCGATTTACGGCCGTATTTACGACAGTCGCGCTTTACGGCCGTATTTACGGCAGTCGCGCTTTACGGCCGTATTTACGGCAGTCGCGCTTTACGGCCGTATTTACGGCAGTCGCGCTTTACGGCCGTATTAACGACAGTCGCGCTTTACGGCCGTATTTACGACAGTCGCGCTTTACGGCCGTATTTACGACAGTCGCGCTTTACGGCCGTATTTACGACAGTCGCGCTTTACGGCCGTATTTACGACAGTCGCTATTTACGGCCGTATTTACGACAGTCGCGCTTTACGGCCGTATTTACGGCAGTCGCGCTTTACGGCCGTATTTACGGCAGTCGCGCTTTACGGCCGTATTTACGACAGTCGCGATTTACGGCCGTATTTACGGCAGTCGCGCTTTACGGCCGTATTTACGGCAGTCGCGCTTTACGGCCGTATTTACGACAGTCGCGCTTTACGGCCGTATTTACGGCAGTCGCGCTTTACGGCCGTATTTACGGCAGTCGCGCTTTACGGCCGTATTTACGACAGTCGCGATTTACGGCCGTATTTACGGCAGTCGCGCTTTACGGCCGTATTTACGACAGTCGCGATTTACGGCCGTATTTACGACAGTCGCGCTTTACGGCCGTATTTACGACAGTCGCGCTTTACGGCCGTATTTACGGCAGTCGCGCTTTACGGCCGTATTTACGGCAGTCGCTATTTACGGCCGTATTAACGACAGTCGCGCTTTACGGCCGTATTTACGACAGTCGCGCTTTACGGCCGAATCTACGACAGTCGCGCTTTACGGCCGTATTTACGGCAGTCGCGCTTTACGGCCGTATTTACGACAGTCGCGCTTTACGGCCGTATTTACGGCAGTCGCGCTTTACGGCCGTATTTACGGCAGTCGCGCTTTACGGCCGTATTAACGACAGTCGCGCTTTACGGCCGTATTTACGACAGTCGCGCTTTACGGCCGTATTTACGGCAGTCGCGCTTTACGGCCGTATTTACGACAGTCGCGCTTTACGGCCGTATTTACGACAGTCGCTATTTACGGCCGTATTTACGACAGTCGCGCTTTACGGCCGTATTTACGGCAGTCGCGCTTTACGGCCGTATTTACGGCAGTCGCGCTTTACGGCCGTATTTACGACAGTCGCGCTTTACGGCCGTATTTACGACAGTCGCGATTTACGGCCGTATTTACGGCAGTCGCGCTTTACGGCCGTATTTACGGCAGTCGCGCTTTACGGCCGTATTTACGACAGTCGCGCTTTACGGCCGTATTTACGGCAGTCGCGCTTTACGGCCGTATTTACGGCAGTCGCGCTTTACGGCCGTATTTACGACAGTCGCGCTTTACGGCCGTATTTACGACAGTCGCGATTTACGGCCGTATTTACGGCAGTCGCGCTTTACGGCCGTATTTACGACAGTCGCGATTTACGGCCGTATTTACGACAGTCGCGCTTTACGGCCGTATTTACGACAGTCGCGCTTTACGGCCGTATTTACGGCAGTCGCGCTTTACGGCCGTATTTACGGCAGTCGCGCTTTACGGCCGTATTAACGACAGTCGCGCTTTACGGCCGTATTTACGACAGTCGCGCTTTACGGCCGAATCTACGACAGTCGCGCTTTACGGCCGTATTTACGGCAGTCGCGCTTTACGGCCGTATTTACGACAGTCGCGCTTTACGGCCGTATTTACGACACTCGCGATTTACGGCCGTATTTACGGCAGTCGCGCTTTACGGCCGTATTTACGACAGTCGCGCTTTACGGCCGTATTTACGGCAGTCGCGCTTTACGGCCGTATTTACGGCAGTCGCGCTTTACGGCCGTATTTACGGCAGTCGCGCTTTACGGCCGTATTTACGGCAGTCGCGCTTTACGGCCGTATTTACGGCAGTCGCGCTTTACGGCCGTATTTACGACAGTCGCGCTTTACGGCCGTATTTACGGCAGTCGCGCTTTACGGCCGTATTTACGACAGTCGCGCTTTACGGCCGTATTTACGGCAGTCGCGCTTTACGGCCGTATTTACGACAGTCGCGCTTTACGGCCGTATTTACGACAGTCGCTATTTACGGCCGTATTTACGACAGTCGCGCTTTACGGCCGTATTTACGGCAGTCGCGCTTTACGGCCGTATTTACGGCAGTCGCGCTTTACGGCCGTATTTACGGCAGTCGCGCTTTACGGCCGTATTTACGACAGTCGCGCTTTACGGCCGTATTTACGGCAGTCGCGCTTTACGGCCGTATTTACGACAGTCGCGCTTTACGGCCGTATTTACGACAGTCGCGATTTACGGCCGTATTTACGGCAGTCGCGCTTTACGGCCGTATTTACGACAGTCGCGCTTTACGGCCGTATTTACGACAGTCGCTATTTACGGCCGTATTTACGACAGTCGCGCTTTACGGCCGTATTTACGACAGTCGCGCTTTACGGCCGTTTTTACGGCAGTCGCGCTTTACGGCCGTATTAACGGCAGTCGCGCTTTACGGCCGTATTTACGACAGTCACGCTTTACGGCCGTATTTACGGCAGTCGCGCTTTACGGCCGTATTTACGACAGTCGCGCTTTACGGCCGTATTTACGACAGTCGCGATTTACGGCCGTATTTACGGCAGTCGCGCTTTACGGCCGTATTTACGACAGTCGCGCTTTACGGCCGTATTTACGGCAGTCGCGCTTTACGGCCGTATTTACGGCAGTCGCGCTTTACGGCCGTATTTACGACAGTCGCGCTTTACGGCCGTATTTACGGCAGTCGCGCTTTACGGCCGTATTTACGGCAGTCGCGCTTTACGGCCGTATTTACGGCAGTCGCGCTTTACGGCCGTATTTACGACAGTCGCGCTTTACGGCCGTATTTACGGCAGTCGCGCTTTACGGCCGTATTTACGACAGTCGCGCTTTACGGCCGTATTTACGACAGTCGCGCTTTACGGCCGTATTTACGACAGTCGCGCTTTACGGCCGTATTTACGACAGTCGCTATTTACGGCCGTATTTACGACAGTCGCGCTTTACGGCCGTATTTACGACAGTCGCGCTTTACGGCCGTTTTTACGGCAGTCGCGCTTTACGGCCGTATTTACGGCAGTCGCGCTTTACGGCCGTATTAACGGCAGTCGCGCTTTACGGCCGTATTTACGACAGTCACGCTTTACGGCCGTATTTACGACACTCGCGCTTTACGGCCGTTTTTACGACAGTCGCGCTTTACGGCCGTATTTACGGCAGTCGCGCTTTACGGCCGTATTTACGACAGTCGCGCTTTACGGCCGTATTTACGACAGTCGCGATTTACGGCCGTATTTACGACAGTCGCGATTTACGGCCGTATTTACGGCAGTCGCGCTTTACGGCCGTATTTACGACAGTCGCGCTTTACGGCCGTATTTACGACAGTCGCGCTTTACGGCCGTATTTACGGCAGTCGCGCTTTACGGCCGTATTTACGGCAGTCGCGCTTTACGGCCGTATTTACGACAGTCGCGCTTTACGGCCGTATTTACGGCAGTCGCGCTTTACGGCCGTATTTACGGCAGTCGCGCTTTACGGCCGTATTTACGGTAGTCGCGCTTTACGGCCGTATTTACGGCAGTCGCGCTTTACGGCCGTATTTACGACAGTCGCGATTTACGGCCGTATTTACGGCAGTCGCGCTTTACGGCCGTATTTACGACAGTCGCGCTTTACGGCCGTATTTACGACAGTCGCGCTTTACGGCCGTTTTTTCGGCAGTCGCGCTTTACGGCCGTATTTCCTGCAGTCGCGCTTTACGGCCGTATTTACGGCAGTCGCGCTTTACGGCCGTATTTACGGCAGTCGCGCTTTACGGCCGTATTTACCGCAGTCGCGCTTTACGGCCGTATTTACGGCAGTCGCGCTTTACGGCCGTATTTACGACAGTCGCGCTTTACGGCCGTATTTACGGCAGTCGCGCTTTACGGCCGTATTTACGGCAGTCGCGCTTTACGGCCGTATTTACGACAGTCGCGCTTTACGGCCGTATTTACGGCAGTCGCGCTTTACGGCCGTATTTACGGCAGTCGCGCTTTACGGCCGTATTTACGACAGTCGCGCTTTACGGCCGTATTTACGACAGTCGCGCTTTACGGCCGTATTTACGGCAGTCGCGCTTTACGGCCGTATTTACGGCAGTCGCGCTTTACGGCCGTATTTACGACAGTCGCGCTTTACGGCCGTATTTACGACAGTCGCGCTTTACGGCCGTATTTACGACAGTCGCGCTTTACGGCCGTATTTACGACAGTCGCGCTTTACGGCCGTATTTACGGCAGTCGCGCTTTACGGCCGTATTTACGGCAGTCGCGCTTTACGGCCGTATTTACGACAGTCGCGCTTTACGGCCGTATTTACGACAGTCGCGATTTACGGCCGTATTTACGGCAGTCGCGCTTTACGGCCGTATTTACGGCAGTCGCGCTTTACGGCCGTATTTACGGCAGTCGCGCTTTACGGCCGTATTTACGACAGTCGCGCTTTACGGCCGTATTTACGGCAGTCGCGCTTTACGGCCGTATTTACGGCAGTCGCGCTTTACGGCCGTATTTACGACAGTCGCGCTTTACGGCCGTATTTACGGCAGTCGCGATTTACGGCCGTATTTACGGCAGTCGCGCTTTACGGCCGTATTTACGACAGTCGCGATTTACGGCCGTATTTACGACAGTCGCGCTTTACGGCCGTATTTACGACAGTCGCGCTTTACGGCCGTATTTACGGCAGTCGCGCTTTACGGCCGTATTTACGGCAGTCGCGCTTTACGGCCGTATTAACGACAGTCGCGCTTTACGGCCGTATTTACGACAGTCGCGCTTTACGGCCGTATTTACGACAGTCGCGCTTTACGGCCGTATTTACGGCAGTCGCGATTTACGGCCGTATTTACGACAGTCGCGCTTTACGGCCGTATTTACGACAGTCGCTATTTACGGCCGTATTTACGACAGTCGCGCTTTACGGCCGTATTTACGGCAGTCGCGCTTTACGGCCGTATTTACGACAGTCGCGCTTTACGGCCGTATTTACGACAGTCGCGATTTACGGCCGTATTTACGGCAGTCGCGCTTTACGGCCGTATTTACGGCAGTCGCGCTTTACGGCCGTATTTACGACAGTCGCGCTTTACGGAACTTTTACGACAGTCGCGATTTACGGCCGTATTTACGACAGTCGCGCTTTACGGCCGTATTTACGGCAGTCGCGCTTTACGGCCGTATTTACGGCAGTCGCGCTTTACGGCCGTATTTACCGCAGTCGCGCTTTACGGCCGTATTTACGGCAGTCGCGCTTTACGGCCGTATTTACGACAGTCGCGCTTTACGGCCGTATTTACGACAGTCGCGCTTTACGGCCGTATTTACGGCAGTCGCGCTTTACGGCCGTATTTACGACAGTCGCGCTTTACGGCCGTATTTACGACAGTCGCGCTTTACGGCCGTATTTACGGCAGTCGCGCTTTACGGCCGTATTTACGGCAGTCGCGCTTTACGGCCGTATTTACGGCAGTCGCGCTTTACGGCCGTATTTACGACAGTCACGCTTTACGGCCGTATTTACGACACTCGCGCTTTACGGCCGTTTTTACGACAGTCGCGATTTACGGCCGTATTTACGGCAGTCGCGCTTTACGGCCGTATTTACGACAGTCGCGCTTTACGGCCGTATTTACGACAGTCGCGATTTACGGCCGTATTTACGGCAGTCGCGCTTTACGGCCGTATTTACGACAGTCGCGCTTTACGGCCGTATTTACGGCAGTCGCGCTTTACGGCCGTATTTACGGCAGTCGCGCTTTACGGCCGTATTTACGACAGTCGCGCTTTACGGCCGTATTTACGGCAGTCGCGCTTTACGGCCGTATTTACGGCAGTCGCGCTTTACGGCCGTATTTACGGCAGTCGCGCTTTACGGCCGTATTTACGGCAGTCGCGCTTTACGGCCGTATTTACGACAGTCGCGCTTTACGGCCGTATTTACGACAGTCGCGCTTTACGGCCGTATTTACGACAGTCGCGCTTTACGGCTGTATTTACGACAGTCGCTATTTACGGCCGTATTTACGACAGTCGCGCTTTACGGCCGTATTTACGACAGTCGCGCTTTACGGCCGTTTTTACGGCAGTCGCGCTTTACGGCCGTATTTACGGCAGTCGCGCTTTACGGCCGTATTAACGGCAGTCGCGCTTTACGGCCGTATTTACGACAGTCACGCTTTACGGCCGTATTTACGACACTCGCGCTTTACGGCCGTTTTTACGACAGTCGCGCTTTACGGCCGTATTTACGGCAGTCGCGCTTTACGGCCGTATTTACGACAGTCGCGCTTTACGGCCGTATTTACGACAGTCGCGATTTACGGCCGTATTTACGACAGTCGCGATTTACGGCCGTATTTACGGCAGTCGCGCTTTACGGCCGTATTTACGACAGTCGCGCTTTACGGCCGTATTTACGACAGTCGCGCTTTACGGCCGTATTTACGGCAGTCGCGCTTTACGGCCGTATTTACGGCAGTCGCGCTTTACGGCCGTATTTACGACAGTCGCGCTTTACGGCCGTATTTACGGCAGTCGCGCTTTACGGCCGTATTTACGGCAGTCGCGCTTTACGGCCGTATTTACGGTAGTCGCGCTTTACGGCCGTATTTACGGCAGTCGCGCTTTACGGCCGTATTTACGACAGTCGCGATTTACGGCCGTATTTACGGCAGTCGCGCTTTACGGCCGTATTTACGACAGTCGCGCTTTACGGCCGTATTTACGACAGTCGCGCTTTACGGCCGTTTTTTCGGCAGTCGCGCTTTACGGCCGTATTTCCTGCAGTCGCGCTTTACGGCCGTATTTACGGCAGTCGCGCTTTACGGCCGTATTTACGGCAGTCGCGCTTTACGGCCGTATTTACCGCAGTCGCGCTTTACGGCCGTATTTACGGCAGTCGCGCTTTACGGCCGTATTTACGACAGTCGCGCTTTACGGCCGTATTTACGGCAGTCGCGCTTTACGGCCGTATTTACGGCAGTCGCGCTTTACGGCCGTATTTACGACAGTCGCGCTTTACGGCCGTATTTACGGCAGTCGCGCTTTACGGCCGTATTTACGGCAGTCGCGCTTTACGGCCGTATTTACGGCAGTCGCGCTTTACGGCCGTATTTACGACAGTCGCGCTTTACGGCCGTATTTACGACAGTCGCGCTTTACGGCCGTATTTACGGCAGTCGCGCTTTACGGCCGTATTTACGGCAGTCGCGCTTTACGGCCGTATTTACGACAGTCGCGCTTTACGGCCGTATTTACGACAGTCGCGCTTTACGGCCGTATTTACGACAGTCGCGCTTTACGGCCGTATTTACGACAGTCGCGCTTTACGGCCGTATTTACGACAGTCGCGCTTTACGGCCGTATTTACGGCAGTCGCGCTTTACGGCCGTATTTACGGCAGTCGCGCTTTACGGCCGTATTTACGACAGTCGCGCTTTACGGCCGTATTTACGACAGTCGCGATTTACGGCCGTATTTACGGCAGTCGCGCTTTACGGCCGTATTTACGGCAGTCGCGCTTTACGGCCGTATTTACGGCAGTCGCGCTTTACGGCCGTATTTACGACAGTCGCGCTTTACGGCCGTATTTACGGCAGTCGCGCTTTACGGCCGTATTTACGGCAGTCGCGCTTTACGGCCGTATTTACGACAGTCGCGCTTTACGGCCGTATTTACGGCAGTCGCGATTTACGGCCGTATTTACGGCAGTCGCGCTTTACGGCCGTATTTACGACAGTCGCGATTTACGGCCGTATTTACGACAGTCGCGCTTTACGGCCGTATTTACGACAGTCGCGCTTTACGGCCGTATTTACGGCAGTCGCGCTTTACGGCCGTATTTACGGCAGTCGCGCTTTACGGCCGTATTAACGACAGTCGCGCTTTACGGCCGTATTTACGACAGTCGCGCTTTACGGCCGTATTTACGACAGTCGCGCTTTACGGCCGTATTTACGGCAGTCGCGATTTACGGCCGTATTTACGACAGTCGCGCTTTACGGCCGTATTTACGACAGTCGCTATTTACGGCCGTATTTACGACAGTCGCGCTTTACGGCCGTATTTACGGCAGTCGCGCTTTACGGCCGTATTTACGGCAGTCGCGCTTTACGGCCGTATTTACGGCAGTCGCGCTTTACGGCCGTATTTACGGTAGTCGCGCTTTACGGCCGTATTTACGACAGTCGCGCTTTACGGCCGTATTTACGACAGTCGCGCTTTACGGCCGTATTTACGACAGTCGCGCTTTACGGCCGTATTTACGACAGTCGCGATTTACGGCCGTATTTACGGCAGTCGCGCTTTACGGCCGTATTTACGGCAGTCGCGCTTTACGGCCGTATTTACGACAGTCGCGCTTTACGGAACTTTTACGACAGTCGCGATTTACGGCCGTATTTACGACAGTCGCGCTTTACGGCCGTATTTACGGCAGTCGCGCTTTACGGCCGTATTTACGGCAGTCGCGCTTTACGGCCGTATTTACCGCAGTCGCGCTTTACGGCCGTATTTACGGCAGTCGCGCTTTACGGCCGTATTTACGACAGTCGCGCTTTACGGCCGTATTTACGACAGTCGCGCTTTACGGCCGTATTTACGGCAGTCGCGCTTTACGGCCGTATTTACGACAGTCGCGCTTTACGGCCGTATTTACGACAGTCGCGCTTTACGGCCGTATTTACGGCAGTCGCGCTTTACGGCCGTATTTACGGCAGTCGCGCTTTACGGCCGTATTTACGGCAGTCGCGCTTTACGGCCGTATTTACGACAGTCGCGCTTTACGGCCGTATTTACGGCAGTCGCGCTTTACGGCCGTATTTACGACAGTCGCGCTTTACGGCCGTATTTACGGCAGTCGCGCTTTACGGCCGTATTTACGACAGTCGCGCTTTACGGCCGTATTTACGGCAGTCGCGCTTTACGGCCGTATTTACGACAGTCGCGCTTTACGGCCGTATTTACGACAGTCGCGCTTTACGGCCGTATTTACGACAGTCGTGCTTTACGGCCGTATTTACGGCAGTCGCGCTTTACGGCCGTATTTACGGCAGTCGCGATTTACGTCCGTATTTACGGCAGTCGCGCTTTACGGCCGTATTTACGACAGTCGCGCTTTACGGCCGTATTTACGACAGTCGCGCTTTACGGCCGTATTTACGGCAGTCGCGCTTTACGGCCGTATTTACGACAGTCGCGATTTACGGCCGTATTTACGGCAGTCGCGCTTTACGGCCGTATTTACGGCAGTCGCGCTTTACGGCCGTATTTACGACAGTCGCGCTTTACGGCCGTATTTACGGCAGTCGCGCTTTACGGCCGTATTTACGGCAGTCGCGCTTTACGGCCGTATTTACGACAGTCGCGCTTTACGGCCGTATTTACGACAGTCGCGCTTTACGGCCGTATTTACGACAGTCGCGCTTTACGGCCGTATTTACGGTAGTCGCGCTTTACGGCCGTATTTACGACAGTCGCGCTTTACGGCCGTATTTACGGTAGTCGCGCTTTACGGCCGTATTTACGGCAGTCGCTCTTTACGGCACCTTTTACGACAGTCGCGCTTTACGGCCGTATTTACAGCAGTCGCGCTTTACGGCCGTATTTACGGCAGTCGCGCTTTACGGCCGTATTTACGGCAGTCGCGCTTTACGGCCGTATTTACGGCAGTCGCGCTTTACGGCCGTATTTACGGCAGTCGCGCTTTACGGCCGTATTTACGGCAGTCGCGCTTTACGGCCGTATTGACGGCAGTCGCGGTTTACGGCCATATTTAAGGCAGTCGCGCTTTACGGCCGTATTTACGACAGTCGCGCTTTACGGCCGTATTTACGACAGTCGCGCTTTACGGCCGTATTTACGACAGTCGCTATTTACGGCCGTATTTACGACAGTCGCGCTTTACGGCCGTATTTACGACAGTCGCGCTTTACGGCCGTATTTACGGCAGTCGCGCTTTACGGCCGTATTTACGACAGTCGCGCTTTACGGCCGTATTTACGACAGTCGCGCTTTACGGCCGTATTTACGACAGTCGCGCTTTACGGCCGTATTTACGGCAGTCGCGCTTTACGGCAGTATTTACGACAGTCGCGCTTTACGGCCGTATTTACGGCAGTCGCGCTTTACGGCCGTATTTACGGCAGTCGCGGTTTACGGCCGTATTTACGACAGTCGCGCTTTACGGCCGTATTTACGACAGTCGCTGTTTACGGCCGTATTTACGACAGTCGCGCTTTACGGCCGTATTTACGACAGTCGCGCTTTACGGCCGTATTTACGACAGTCGCGCTTTACGGCCGTATTTACGACAGTCGCGCTTTACGGCCATATTTACGGCAGTCGCGATTTACGGCCGTATTTACGGCAGTCGCGCTTTACGGCCGTATTTACGGCACTCGCGCTTTACGGCCGTATTTACGGCAGTCGCGATTTACGGCCGTATTTACGGCAGTCGCGCTTTACGGCCGTATTTACGGCAGTCGCGATTTACGGCCGTATTTACGGCAGTCGCGCTTTACGGCCGTATTTACGACAGTCGCTGTTTACGGCCGTATTTACGACAGTCGCGCTTTACGGCCGTATTTACGACAGTCGCTATTTACGGCCGTATTTACGACAGTCGCGCTTTACGGCCGTATTTACGGCAGTCGCGCTTTACGGCCGTATTTACGGCAGTCGCGATTTACGGCCGTATTTACGGCAGTCGCGCTTTACGGCCGTATTTACGGCAGTCGCGCTTTACGGCCGTATTTACGGCACTCGCGCTTTACGGCCGTATTTACGGCAGTCGCGATTTACGGCCGTATTTACGGCAGTCGCGCTTTACGGCCGTATTTACGACAGTCGCGCTTTACGGCCGTATTTACGACAGTCGCGCTTTACGGCACCTTTTACGACAGTCGCGATTTACGGCCGTATTTACGACAGTCGCGCTTTACGGCCGTATTTACGACAGTCGCGCTTTACGGCCGTATTTACGACAGTCGCGCTTTACGGCCGTATTTACGACAGTCGCGCTTTACGGCCGTATTTACGACAGTCGCGCTTTACGGCCGTATTTACGGCAGTCGCGCTTTACGGCCGTATTTACGGCAGTCGCGCTTTACGGCCGTATTTACGACAGTCGCGCTTTACGGCCGTATTTACGGCAGTCGCGCTTTACGGCCGTATTTACGACAGTCGCGCTTTACGGCCGTATTTACGACAGTCGCGCTTTACGGCCGTATTTACGGCAGTCGCGCTTTACGGCCGTATTTACGGCAGTCGCGCTTTACGGCCGTATTTACGGCAGTCGCGCTTTACGGCCGTATTTACGGCAGTCGCGCTTTACGGCCGTATTTAAGGCAGTCGCGCTTTACGGCCGTATTTACGACAGTCGCTATTTACGGCCGTATTTACGACAGTCGCGATTTACGGCCGTATTTACGACAGTCGCGCTTTACGGCCGTATTTACGACAGTCGCGCTTTACGGCCGTATTTACGGCAGTCGCGCTTTACGGCCGTATTTACGGCAGTCGCGCTTTACGGCCGTATTTACGACAGTCGCGCTTTACGGCCGTATTTACGGCAGTCGCGCTTTACGGCCGTATTTAAGGCAGTCGCGCTTTACGGCCGTATTTACGACAGTCGCGCTTTACGGCCGTATTTACGGCAGTCGCGCTTTACGGCCGTATTTACGACAGTCGCGATTTACGGCCGTATTTACGACAGTCGCGCTTTACGGCCGTATTTACGGCAGTCGCGCTTTACGGCCGTATTTACGACAGTCGCGCTTTACGGCCGTATTTACGGCAGTCGCGGTTTACGGCCGTATTCACGGCAGTCGCGCTTTACGGCCGTATTTACGGCAGTCGCGCTTTACGGCCGTATTTACGGCAGTCGCGCTTTACGGCCGTATTTACGACAGTCGCGCTTTACGGCCGTATTTACGACAGTCGCGCTTTACGGCCGTTTTTACGGCAGTCGCGCTTTACGGCCGTATTTACGGCTGTCGGGCTTTACGGCCGTATTAACGGCAGTCGCGCTTTACGGCCGTATTTACGGCAGTCACGCTTTACGGCCGTATTTACGACACTCGCGCTTTACGGCCGTATTTACGACAGTCGCGATTTACGGCCGTATTTACGGCAGTCGCGCTTTACGGCCGTATTTACGGCAGTCGCGCTTTACGGCCGTATTTACGACAGTCGCGATTTACGGCCGTATTTACGGCAGTCGCGCTTTACGGCCGTATTTACGACAGTCGCGCTTTACGGCCGTATTTACGGCAGTCGCGCTTTACGGCCGTATTTACGGCAGTCGCGCTTTACGGCCGTATTTACGGCAGTCGCGGTTTACGGCCGTATTTACGGCAGTCGCGCTTTACGGCCGTATTTACGACAGTCGCGCTTTACGGCCGTATTTACGGCAGTCGCGCTTTACGGCCGTATTTACGACAGTCGCGCTTTACGGCCGTATTTACGGCAGTCGCGCTTTACGGCCGTATTTACGGCAGTCGCGCTTTACGGCCGTATTTACGACAGTCGCTATTTACGGCCGTATTTACGACAGTCGCGCTTTACGGCCGTATTTACGGCAGTCGCGCTTTACGGCCGTATTTACGGCAGTCGCGCTTTACGGCCGTATTTACGGCAGTCGCGCTTTACGGCCGTATTTACGACACTCGCGCTTTACGGCCGTATTTACGGCAGTCGCGCTTTACGGCCGTATTTACGACAGTCGCGCTTTACGGCCGTATTTACGACAGTCGCGATTTACGGCCGTATTTACGGCAGTCGCGCTTTACGGCCGTATTTACGGCAGTCGCGCTTTACGGCCGTATTTACGACAGTCGCGCTTTACGGCCGTATTTACGACAGTCGCGCTTTACGGCCTTATTTACGACAGTCGCGCTTTACGGCCGTATTTACGACAGTCGCGCTTTACGGCCGTATTTACGGCAGTCGCGCTTTACGGCCGTATTTACGACAGTCGCGCTTTACGGCCGTATTTACGGCAGTCGCGCTTTACGGCCGTATTTACGGCAGTCGCGCTTTACGGCCGTATTTACGGCAGTCGCGCTTTACGGCCGTATTAACGACAGTCGCGCTTTACGGCCGTATTTACGTCAGTCGCGCTTTACGGCCGTATTTACGACAGTCGCGCTTTACGGCCGTATTTACGACAGTCGCGCTTTACGGCCGTATTTACGACAGTCGCTATTTACGGCCGTATTTACGACAGTCGCGCTTTACGGCCGTATTTACGGCAGTCGCGCTTTACGGCCGTATTTACGGCAGTCGCGCTTTACGGCCGTATTTACGGCAGTCGCGCTTTACGGCCGTATTTACGACAGTCGCGCTTTACGGCCGTATTTACGACAGTCGCTATTTACGGCCGTATTTACGACAGTCGCGCTTTACGGCCGTATTTACGACAGTCGCGCTTTACGGCCGTTTTTACGGCAGTCGCGCTTTACGGCCGTATTTACGGCAGTCGCGCTTTACGGCCGTATTAACGGCAGTCGCGCTTTACGGCCGTATTTACGACAGTCACGCTTTACGGCCGTATTTACGACACTCGCGCTTTACGGCCGTTTTTACGACAGTCGCGATTTACGGCCGTATTTACGGCAGTCGCGCTTTACGGCCGTATTTACGGCAGTCGCGCTTTACGGCCGTATTTACGGCAGTCGCGCTTTACGGCCGTATTTCCTGCAGTCGCGCTTTACGGCCGTATTTAAGGCAGTCGCGCTTTACGGCCGTATTTACGACAGTCGCTATTTACGGCCGTATTTACGACAGTCGCGATTTACGGCCGTATTTACGACAGTCGCGCTTTACGGCCGTATTTACGGCAGTCGCGCTTTACGGCCGTATTTACGGCAGTCGCGCTTTACGGCCGTATTTACGGCAGTCGCGCTTTACGGCCGTATTTACGGCAGTCGCGCTTTACGGCCGTATTAACGACAGTGGCGCTTTACGGCCGTATTTACGACAGTCGCGCTTTACGGCCGTATTTACGACAGTCGCGCTTTACGGCCGTATTTACGGCAGTCGCGCTTTACGGCCGTATTTACGGCAGTCGCGCTTTACGGCCGTATTTACGACAGTCGCGCTTTACGGCCGTATTTACGACAGTCGCGATTTACGGCCGTATTTACGGCAGTCGCGCTTTACGGCCGTATTTACGACAGTCGCGATTTACGGCCGTATTTACGACAGTCGCGATTTACGGCCGTATTTACGACACTCGCGCTTTACGGCCGTTTTTACGACAGTCGCGCTTTACGGCCGTATTTACGGCAGTCGCGCTTTACGGCCGTATTTACGGCAGTCGCGCTTTACGGCCGTATTTACGGCAGTCGCGCTTTACGGCCGTATTTACGGCAGTCGCGCTTTACGGCCGTATTTAAGGCAGTCGCGCTTTACGGCCGTATTTACGACAGTCGCTATTTACGGCCGTATTTACGGCAGTCGCGCTTTACGGCCGTATTTACGACAGTCGCGCTTTACGGCCGTATTTACGGCAGTCGCGATTTACGGCCGTATTTACGACAGTCGCGCTTTACGGCCGTATTTACGGCAGTCGCGCTTTACGGCCGTATTTACGGCAGTCGCGCTTTACGGCCGTATTTACGGCAGTCGCGCTTTACGGCCGTATTTACGACAGTCGCGCTTTACGGCCGTATTTACGACAGTCGCGCTTTACGGCCGTATTTACGACAGTCGCGCTTTACGGCCGTATTTACGACAGTCGCGCTTTACGGCCGTATTTACGACAGTCGCGCTTTACGGCCGTATTTACGACAGTCGCGCTTTACGGCCGTATTTACGACAGTCGCGCTTTACGGCCGTATTTACGACAGTCGCGCTTTACGGCCGTATTTACGGCAGTCGCGCTTTACGGCCGTATTTACGGCAGTCGCGCTTTACGGCCGTATTTACGACAGTCGCGCTTTACGGCCGTATTTACGGCAGTCGCGATTTACGGCCGTATTTACGGCAGTCGCGCTTTACGGCCGTATTTACGACAGTCGCGCTTTACGGCCGTATTTACGGCAGTCGCGCTTTACGGCCGTATTTACGACAGTCGCGCTTTACGGCCGTATTTACGGCAGTCGCGCTTTACGGCCGTATTTACGGCAGTCGCGCTTTACGGCCGTATTTACGGCAGTCGCGATTTACGGCCGTATTTACGGCAGTCGCGCTTTACGGCCGTATTTACGACAGTCGCGATTTACGGCCGTATTTACGACAGTCGCGCTTTACGGCCGTATTTACGACAGTCGCGCTTTACGGCCGTATTTACGGCAGTCGCGCTTTACGGCCGTATTTACGGCAGTCGCGCTTTACGGCCGTATTAACGACAGTCGCGCTTTACGGCCGTATTTACGACAGTCGCGCTTTACGGCCGTATTTACGACAGTCGCTATTTACGGCCGTATTTACGACAGTCGCGCTTTACGGCCGTATTTACGACAGTCGCTATTTACGGCCGTATTTACGACAGTCGCGCTTTACGGCCGTATTTACGGCAGTCGCGCTTTACGGCCGTATTTACGGCAGTCGCGCTTTACGGCCGTATTTACGGCAGTCGCGCTTTACGGCCGTATTTACGACAGTCGCGCTTTACGGCCGTATTTACGGCAGTCGCGCTTTACGGCCGTATTTACGGCAGTCGCGCTTTACGGCCGTATTTACGGCAGTCGCGCTTTACGGCCGTATTTACGGCAGTCGCGCTTTACGGCCGTATTTACGGCAGTCGCGCTTTACGGCCGTATTTACGGCAGTCGCGCTTTACGGCCGTATTTACGACAGTCGCGCTTTACGGCCGTATTTACGGCAGTCGCGCTTTACGGCCGTATTTACGGCAGTCGCGCTTTACGGCCGTATTTACGGCAGTCGCGCTTTACGGCCGTATTTACGGCAGTCGCGCTTTACGGCCGTATTTACGACAGTCGCGATTTACGGCCGTATTTACGACAGTCGCGCTTTACGGCCGTATTTACGACAGTCGCGCTTTACGGCCGTATTTACGACAGTCGCGATTTACGGCCGTATTTACGACAGTCGCGCTTTACGGCCGTATTTACGGCAGTCGCGCTTTACGGCCGTATTTACGGCAGTGGCTATTTACGGCCGTATTTACGGCAGTCGCGCTTTACGGCCGTATTTACGGCAGTCGCGCTTTACGGCCGTATTTACGACAGTCGCGCTTTACGGCCGTATTTACGACAGTCGCGCTTTACGGCCGTATTTACGACAGTCGCGCTTTACGGCCGTATTTACGGCAGTCGCGCTTTACGGCCGTATTTACGGCAGTCGCGCTTTACGGCCGTATTTACGGCAGTCGCGCTTTACGGCCGTATTTACGGCAGTCGCGCTTTACGGCCGTATTTACGACAGTCGCGCTTTACGGCCGTATTTACGACAGTCGCGCTTTACGGCCGTATTTACGACAGTCGCGCTTTACGGCCGTATTTACGACAGTCGCGCTTTACGGCCGTATTTACGGCAGTCTCGCTTTACGGCCGTATTTACGGCAGTCGCGCTTTACGGCCGTATTTACGGCAGTCGCGCTTTACGGCCGTATTTACGGCAGTCGCGCTTTACGGCCGTATTTACGGCAGTCGCGCTTTACGGCCGTATTTAAGGCAGTCGCGCTTTACGGCCGTATTTACGACAGTCGCTATTTACGGCCGTATTTACGACAGTCGCGATTTACGGCCGTATTTCCTGCAGTCGCGCTTTACGGCCGTATTTACGACAGTCGCGCTTTACGGCCGTATTTACGACAGTCGCGCTTTACGGCCGTATTTACGGCAGTCGCGCTTTACGGCCGTATTTACGGCAGTCGCGCTTTACGGCCGTATTTACGACAGTCGCGCTTTACGGCCGTATTTACGACAGTCGCGCTTTACGGCCGTATTTACGGCAGTCGCGCTTTACGGCCGTATTTACGGCAGTCGCGCTTTACGGCCGTATTTACGGCAGTCGCGCTTTACGGCCGTATTTACGACAGTCGCGCTTTACGGCCGTATTTACGGCAGTCGCGCTTTACGGCCGTATTTACGACAGTCGCTATTTACGGCCGTATTTACGACAGTCGCGCTTTACGGCCGTATTTACGACAGTCGCGCTTTACGGCCGTATTTACGGCAGTCGCGCTTTACGGCCGTATTTACGGCAGTCGCGCTTTACGGCCGTATTTACGACAGTCGCGCTTTACGGCCGTATTTACGGCAGTCGCGCTTTACGGCCGTATTTACGACAGTCGCGCTTTACGGCACCTTTTAAGACAGTCGCGCTTTACGGCCGTATTTACGACAGTCGCGCTTTACGGCCGTATTTACGGCAGTCGCGCTTTACGGCCGTATTTACGACAGTCGCGCTTTACGGCCGTATTTACGACAGTCGCGATTTACGGCCGTATTTACGGCAGTCGCGCTTTACGGCCGTATTTACGACAGTCGCGCTTTACGGCACCTTTTAAGACAGTCGCGCTTTACGGCCGTATTTACGACAGTCGCGCTTTACGGCCGTATTTACGGTAGTCGCGCTTTACGGCCGTATTTACGACAGTCGCGCTTTACGGCCGTATTTACGGCAGTCGCGCTTTACGGCCGTATTTACGGCAGTCGCGCTTTACGGCCGTATTTACGGCAGTCGCGCTTTACGGCCGTATTTACGGTAGTCGCGCTTTACGGCCGTATTTACGACAGTCGCGCTTTACGGCCGTATTTACGACAGTCGCGCTTTACGGCCGTATTTACGACAGTCGCGCTTTACGGCCGTATTTACGACAGTCGCGATTTACGGCCGTATTTACGGCAGTCGCGCTTTACGGCCGTATTTACGGCAGTCGCGCTTTACGGCCGTATTTACGACAGTCGCGCTTTACGGAACTTTTACGACAGTCGCGATTTACGGCCGTATTTACGACAGTCGCGCTTTACGGCCGTATTTACGGCAGTCGCGCTTTACGGCCGTATTTACGGCAGTCGCGCTTTACGGCCGTATTTACCGCAGTCGCGCTTTACGGCCGTATTTACGGCAGTCGCGCTTTACGGCCGTATTTACGACAGTCGCGCTTTACGGCCGTATTTACGACAGTCGCGCTTTACGGCCGTATTTACGGCAGTCGCGCTTTACGGCCGTATTTACGACAGTCGCGCTTTACGGCCGTATTTACGACAGTCGCGCTTTACGGCCGTATTTACGGCAGTCGCGCTTTACGGCCGTATTTACGGCAGTCGCGCTTTACGGCCGTATTTACGGCAGTCGCGCTTTACGGCCGTATTTACGACAGTCGCGCTTTACGGCCGTATTTACGACAGTCGCGCTTTACGGCCGTTTTTACGACAGTCGCGATTTACGGCCGTATTTACGGCAGTCGCGCTTTACGGCCGTATTTACGACAGTCGCGCTTTACGGCCGTATTTACGACAGTCGCGATTTACGGCCGTATTTACGGCAGTCGCGCTTTACGGCCGTATTTACGACAGTCGCGCTTTACGGCCGTATTTACGGCAGTCGCGCTTTACGGCCGTATTTACGGCAGTCGCGCTTTACGGCCGTATTTACGACAGTCGCGCTTTACGGCCGTATTTACGACAGTCGCGCTTTACGGCCGTATTTACGGCAGTCGCGCTTTACGGCCGTATTTACGGCAGTCGCGCTTTACGGCCGTATTTACGACAGTCGCGCTTTACGGCCGTATTTACGACAGTCGCGCTTTACGGCCGTATTTACGGCAGTCGCGCTTTACGGCCGTATTTACGGCAGTCGCGCTTTACGGCCGTATTTACGGCAGTCGCGCTTTACGGCCGTATTTACGACAGTCGCGCTTTACGGCCGTATTTACGGCAGTCGCGCTTTACGGCCGTATTTACGACAGTCGCTATTTACGGCCGTATTTACGACAGTCGCGCTTTACGGCCGTATTTACGACAGTCGCGCTTTACGGCCGTATTTACGGCAGTCGCGCTTTACGGCCGTATTTACGGCAGTCGCGCTTTACGGCCGTATTTACGACAGTCGCGCTTTACGGCCGTATTTACGGCAGTCGCGCTTTACGGCCGTATTTACGACAGTCGCGCTTTACGGCACCTTTTAAGACAGTCGCGCTTTACGGCCGTATTTACGACAGTCGCGCTTTACGGCCGTATTTACGGCAGTCGCGCTTTACGGCCGTATTTACGACAGTCGCGCTTTACGGCCGTATTTACGACAGTCGCGATTTACGGCCGTATTTACGGCAGTCGCGCTTTACGGCCGTATTTACGACAGTCGCGCTTTACGGCACCTTTTACGACAGTCGCGCTTTACGGCCGTATTTACGACAGTCGCGCTTTACGGCCGTATTTACGGTAGTCGCGCTTTACGGCCGTATTTACGACAGTCGCGCTTTACGGCCGTATTTACGGCAGTCGCGCTTTACGGCCGTATTTACGGCAGTCGCGCTTTACGGCCGTATTTACGGCAGTCGCGCTTTACGGCCGTATTTACGGTAGTCGCGCTTTACGGCCGTATTTACGACAGTCGCGCTTTACGGCCGTATTTACGACAGTCGCGCTTTACGGCCGTATTTACGACAGTCGCGCTTTACGGCCGTATTTACGACAGTCGCGATTTACGGCCGTATTTACGGCAGTCGCGCTTTACGGCCGTATTTACGGCAGTCGCGCTTTACGGCCGTATTTACGACAGTCGCGCTTTACGGAACTTTTACGACAGTCGCGATTTACGGCCGTATTTACGACAGTCGCGCTTTACGGCCGTATTTACGGCAGTCGCGCTTTACGGCCGTATTTACGGCAGTCGCGCTTTACGGCCGTATTTACCGCAGTCGCGCTTTACGGCCGTATTTACGGCAGTCGCGCTTTACGGCCGTATTTACGACAGTCGCGCTTTACGGCCGTATTTACGACAGTCGCGCTTTACGGCCGTATTTACGGCAGTCGCGCTTTACGGCCGTATTTACGACAGTCGCGCTTTACGGCCGTATTTACGACAGTCGCGCTTTACGGCCGTATTTACGGCAGTCGCGCTTTACGGCCGTATTTACGGCAGTCGCGCTTTACGGCCGTATTTACGGCAGTCGCGCTTTACGGCCGTATTTACGACAGTCACGCTTTACGGCCGTATTTACGACACTCGCGCTTTACGGCCGTTTTTACGACAGTCGCGATTTACGGCCGTATTTACGGCAGTCGCGCTTTACGGCCGTATTTACGACAGTCGCGCTTTACGGCCGTATTTACGACAGTCGCGATTTACGGCCGTATTTACGGCAGTCGCGCTTTACGGCCGTATTTACGACAGTCGCGCTTTACGGCCGTATTTACGGCAGTCGCGCTTTACGGCCGTATTTACGGCAGTCGCGCTTTACGGCCGTATTTACGACAGTCGCGCTTTACGGCCGTATTTACGGCAGTCGCGCTTTACGGCCGTATTTACGGCAGTCGCGCTTTACGGCCGTATTTACGGCAGTCGCGCTTTACGGCCGTATTTACGGCAGTCGCGCTTTACGGCCGTATTTACGACAGTCGCGCTTTACGGCCGTATTTACGACAGTCGCGCTTTACGGCCGTATTTACGACAGTCGCGCTTTACGGCTGTATTTACGACAGTCGCTATTTACGGCCGTATTTACGACAGTCGCGCTTTACGGCCGTATTTACGACAGTCGCGCTTTACGGCCGTTTTTACGGCAGTCGCGCTTTACGGCCGTATTTACGGCAGTCGCGCTTTACGGCCGTATTAACGGCAGTCGCGCTTTACGGCCGTATTTACGACAGTCACGCTTTACGGCCGTATTTACGACACTCGCGCTTTACGGCCGTTTTTACGACAGTCGCGCTTTACGGCCGTATTTACGGCAGTCGCGCTTTACGGCCGTATTTACGACAGTCGCGCTTTACGGCCGTATTTACGACAGTCGCGATTTACGGCCGTATTTACGACAGTCGCGATTTACGGCCGTATTTACGGCAGTCGCGCTTTACGGCCGTATTTACGACAGTCGCGCTTTACGGCCGTATTTACGACAGTCGCGCTTTACGGCCGTATTTACGGCAGTCGCGCTTTACGGCCGTATTTACGGCAGTCGCGCTTTACGGCCGTATTTACGACAGTCGCGCTTTACGGCCGTATTTACGGCAGTCGCGCTTTACGGCCGTATTTACGGCAGTCGCGCTTTACGGCCGTATTTACGGTAGTCGCGCTTTACGGCCGTATTTACGGCAGTCGCGCTTTACGGCCGTATTTACGACAGTCGCGATTTACGGCCGTATTTACGGCAGTCGCGCTTTACGGCCGTATTTACGACAGTCGCGCTTTACGGCCGTATTTACGACAGTCGCGCTTTACGGCCGTTTTTTCGGCAGTCGCGCTTTACGGCCGCATTTCCTGCAGTCGCGCTTTACGGCCGTATTTACGGCAGTCGCGCTTTACGGCCGTATTTACGGCAGTCGCGCTTTACGGCCGTATTTACCGCAGTCGCGCTTTACGGCCGTATTTACGGCAGTCGCGCTTTACGGCCGTATTTACGACAGTCGCGCTTTACGGCCGTATTTACGGCAGTCGCGCTTTACGGCCGTATTTACGGCAGTCGCGCTTTACGGCCGTATTTACGACAGTCGCGCTTTACGGCCGTATTTACGGCAGTCGCGCTTTACGGCCGTATTTACGACAGTCGCGCTTTACGGCCTTATTTACGGCAGTCGCGCTTTACGGCCGTATTTACGGCAGTCGCGCTTTACGGCCGTATTTACGGCAGTCGCGCTTTACGGCCGTATTTACGACAGTCGCGCTTTACGGCCGTATTTACGACAGTCGCGCTTTACGGCCGTATTTACGACAGTCGCGCTTTACGGCCGTATTTACGACAGTCGCGCTTTACGGCCGTATTTACGGCAGTCGCGCTTTACGGCCGTATTTACGGCAGTCGCGCTTTACGGCCGTATTTACGACAGTCGCGCTTTACGGCCGTATTTACGACAGTCGCGATTTAGGGCCGTATTTACGGCAGTCGCGCTTTACGGCCGTATTTACGGCAGTCGCGCTTTACGGCCGTATTTACGGCAGTCGCGCTTTACGGCCGTATTTACGACAGTCGCGCTTTACGGCCGTATTTACGGCAGTCGCGCTTTACGGCCGTATTTACGGCAGTCGCGCTTTACGGCCGTATTTACGACAGTCGCGCTTTACGGCCGTATTTACGGCAGTCGCGATTTACGGCCGTATTTACGGCAGTCGCGCTTTACGGCCGTATTTACGACAGTCGCGATTTACGGCCGTATTTACGACAGTCGCGCTTTACGGCCGTATTTACGACAGTCGCGCTTTACGGCCGTATTTACGGCAGTCGCGCTTTACGGCCGTATTTACGGCAGTCGCGCTTTACGGCCGTATTAACGACAGTCGCGCTTTACGGCCGTATTTACGACAGTCGCGCTTTACGGCCGTATTTACGACAGTCGCGCTTTACGGCCGTATTTACGGCAGTCGCGATTTACGGCCGTATTTACGACAGTCGCGCTTTACGGCCGTATTTACGACAGTCGCTATTTACGGCCGTATTTACGACAGTCGCGCTTTACGGCCGTATTTACGGCAGTCGCGCTTTACGGCCGTATTTACGGCAGTCGCGCTTTACGGCCGTATTTACGGCAGTCGCGCTTTACGGCCGTATTTACGGTAGTCGCGCTTTACGGCCGTATTTACGACAGTCGCGCTTTACGGCCGTATTTACGACAGTCGCGCTTTACGGCCGTATTTACGACAGTCGCGCTTTACGGCCGTATTTACGACAGTCGCGCTTTACGGCCGTATTTACGGCAGTCGCGCTTTACGGCCGTATTTACGGCAGTCGCGCTTTACGGCCGTATTTACGACAGTCGCGCTTTACGGAACTTTTACGACAGTCGCGATTTACGGCCGTATTTACGACAGTCGCGCTTTACGGCCGTATTTACGGCAGTCGCGCTTTACGGCCGTATTTACGGCAGTCGCGCTTTACGGCCGTATTTACCGCAGTCGCGCTTTACGGCCGTATTTACGGCAGTCGCGCTTTACGGCCGTATTTACGACAGTCGCGCTTTACGGCCGTATTTACGACAGTCGCGCTTTACGGCCGTATTTACGGCAGTCGCGCTTTACGGCCGTATTTACGACAGTCGCGCTTTACGGCCGTATTTACGACAGTCGCGCTTTACGGCCGTATTTACGGCAGTCGCGCTTTACGGCCGTATTTACGGCAGTCGCGCTTTACGGCCGTATTTACGGCAGTCGCGCTTTACGGCCGTATTTACGACAGTCGCGCTTTACGGCCGTATTTACGACAGTCGCGCTTTACGGCCGTATTTACGACAGTCGCGCTTTACGGCCGTATTTACGGCAGTCGCGCTTTACGGCCGTATTTACGACAGTCGCGCTTTACGGCCGTATTTACGGCAGTCGCGCTTTACGGCCGTATTTACGACAGTCGCGCTTTACGGCCGTATTTACGACAGTCGCGCTTTACGGCCGTATTTACGACAGTCGTGCTTTACGGCCGTATTTACGGCAGTCGCGCTTTACGGCCGTATTTACGGCAGTCGCGATTTACGTCCGTATTTACGGCAGTCGCGCTTTACGGCCGTATTTACGACAGTCGCGCTTTACGGCCGTATTTACGACAGTCGCGCTTTACGGCCGTATTTACGGCAGTCGCGCTTTACGGCCGTATTTACGACAGTCGCGATTTACGGCCGTATTTACGGCAGTCGCGCTTTACGGCCGTATTTACGGCAGTCGCGCTTTACGGCCGTATTTACGACAGTCGCGCTTTACGGAACTTTTACGACAGTCGCGATTTACGGCCGTATTTACGACAGTCGCGCTTTACGGCCGTATTTACGACAGTCGCGCTTTACGGCCGTATTTACGACAGTCGCGCTTTACGGCCGTATTTACGGTAGTCGCGCTTTACGGCCGTATTTACGGCAGTCGCTCTTTACGGCACCTTTTACGACAGTCGCGCTTTACGGCCGTATTTACAGCAGTCGCGCTTTACGGCCGTATTTACGGCAGTCGCGCTTTACGGCCGTATTTACGGCAGTCGCGCTTTACGGCCGTATTTACGGCAGTCGCGCTTTACGGCCGTATTTACGGCAGTCGCGCTTTAACGGCCGTATTTACGGCAGTCGCGCTTTACGGCCGTATTTACGGCAGTCGCGGTTTACGGCCATATTTAAGGCAGTCGCGCTTTACGGCCGTATTTACGACAGTCGCGCTTTACGGCCGTATTTACGACAGTCGCGCTTTACGGCCGTATTTACGACAGTCGCTATTTACGGCCGTATTTACGACAGTCGCGCTTTACGGCCGTATTTACGACAGTCGCGCTTTACGGCCGTATTTACGGCAGTCGCGCTTTACGGCCGTATTTACGACAGTCGCGCTTTACGGCCGTATTTACGACAGTCGCGCTTTACGGCCGTATTTACGACAGTCGCGCTTTACGGCCGTATTTACGGCAGTCGCGCTTTACGGCAGTATTTACGACAGTCGCGCTTTACGGCCGTATTTACGGCAGTCGCGCTTTACGGCCGTATTTACGGCAGTCGCGGTTTACGGCCGTATTTACGACAGTCGCGCTTTACGGCCGTATTTACGACAGTCGCTGTTTACGGCCGTATTTACGACAGTCGCGCTTTACGGCCGTATTTACGACAGTCGCGCTTTACGGCCGTATTTACGACAGTCGCGCTTTACGGCCGTATTTACGACAGTCGCGCTTTACGGCCATATTTACGGCAGTCGCGATTTACGGCCGTATTTACGGCAGTCGCGCTTTACGGCCGTATTTACGGCACTCGCGCTTTACGGCCGTATTTACGGCAGTCGCGATTTACGGCCGTATTTACGGCAGTCGCGCTTTACGGCCGTATTTACGGCAGTCGCGATTTACGGCCGTATTTACGGCAGTCGCGCTTTACGGCCGTATTTACGACAGTCGCTGTTTACGGCCGTATTTACGACAGTCGCGCTTTACGGCCGTATTTACGACAGTCGCTATTTACGGCCGTATTTACGACAGTCGCGCTTTACGGCCGTATTTACGGCAGTCGCGCTTTACGGCCGTATTTACGGCAGTCGCGATTTACGGCCGTATTTACGGCAGTCGCGCTTTACGGCCGTATTTACGGCAGTCGCGCTTTACGGCCGTATTTACGGCACTCGCGCTTTACGGCCGTATTTACGGCAGTCGCGATTTACGGCCGTATTTACGGCAGTCGCGCTTTACGGCCGTATTTACGACAGTCGCGCTTTACGGCCGTATTTACGACAGTCGCGCTTTACGGCACCTTTTACGACAGTCGCGATTTACGGCCGTATTTACGACAGTCGCGCTTTACGGCCGTATTTACGACAGTCGCGCTTTACGGCCGTATTTACGGCAGTCGCGCTTTACGGCCGTATTTACGGCAGTCGCGCTTTACGGCCGTATTTACGATAGTCACGCTTTACGGCCGTATTTACGACAGTCGCGCTTTAACGGCCGTATTTACGACAGTCGCGCTTTACGGCCGTATTTACGGCAGTCGCGCTTTACGGCCGTATTTACGACAGTCGCGATTTACGGCCGTATTTACGGCAGTCGCGCTTTACGGCCGTATTTACGACAGTCGCGCTTTACGGCCGTATTTACGACAGTCGCGATTTACGGCCGTATTTACGACAGTCGCGCTTTACGGCCGTATTTACGACAGTCGCGCTTTACGGCCGTATTTACGGCAGTGGCGATTTACGGCCGTATTTACGGCAGTCGCGCTTTACGGCCGTATTTACGGCAGTCGCGCTTTACGGCCGTATTTACGACAGTCGCGCTTTACGGCCGTATTTACGACAGTCGCGCTTTACGGCCGTATTTACGACAGTCGCGCTTTACGGCCGTATTTACGGCAGTCGCGCTTTACGGCCGTATTTACGACAGTCGCGCTTTACGGCCGTATTTACGGCAGTCGCGCTTTACGGCCGTATTTACGACAGTCGCGCTTTACGGCCGTATTTACGACAGTCGCGCTTTACGGCCGTATTTACGACAGTCGCGCTTTACGGCCGTATTTACGGCAGTCGCGCTTTACGG
Source organism: Melospiza melodia melodia (assembly GCF_035770615.1). NCBI lineage: Eukaryota > Metazoa > Chordata > Aves > Passeriformes > Passerellidae > Melospiza > Melospiza melodia. The sequence goes on from NW_026948571.1 coordinate 53,391, forward strand.
CCGTATTTACGGCAGTCGCGCTTTACGGCCGTATTTACGGCAGTCGCGCTTTACGGCCGTATTTACGGCAGTCGCGCTTTACGGCCGTATTTACGGCAGTCGCGCTTTACGGCCGTATTTAAGGCAGTCGCGCTTTACGGCCGTATTTACGACAGTCGCTATTTACGGCCGTATTTACGACAGTCGCGATTTACGGCCGTATTTACGACAGTCGCGCTTTACGGCCGTATTTACGACAGTCGCGCTTTACGGCCGTATTTACGGCAGTCGCGCTTTACGGCCGTATTTACGGCAGTCGCGCTTTACGGCCGTATTTACGACAGTCGCGCTTTACGGCCGTATTTACGGCAGTCGCGCTTTACGGCCGTATTTAAGGCAGTCGCGCTTTACGGCCGTATTTACGACAGTCGCGCTTTACGGCCGTATTTACGGCAGTCGCGCTTTACGGCCGTATTTACGACAGTCGCGATTTACGGCCGTATTTACGACAGTCGCGCTTTACGGCCGTATTTACGGCAGTCGCGCTTTACGGCCGTATTTACGACAGTCGCGCTTTACGGCCGTATTTACGGCAGTCGCGCTTTACGGCCGTATTTACGACAGTCGCGCTTTACGGCCGTATTTACGACAGTCGCGCTTTACGGCCGTATTTACGACAGTCGCGCTTTACGGCCGTATTTACGGCAGTCGCGCTTTACGGCCGTATTTACGGCAGTCGCGCTTTACGGCCGTATTTACGACAGTCGCGCTTTACGGCCGTATTTACGACACTCGCGCTTTACGGCCGTATTTACGACAGTCGCGATTTACGGCCGTATTTACGGCAGTCGCGCTTTACGGCCGTATTTACGACAGTCGCGCTTTACGGCACCTTTTAAGACAGTCGCGCTTTACGGCCGTATTTACGACAGTCGCGCTTTACGGCCGTATTTACGGCAGTCGCGCTTTACGGCCGTATTTACGACAGTCGCGCTTTACGGCCGTATTTACGACAGTCGCGATTTACGGCCGTATTTACGGCAGTCGCGCTTTACGGCCGTATTTACGGCAGTCGCGCTTTACGGCCGTATTTACGACAGTCGCGCTTTACGGCACCTTTTACGACAGTCGCGCTTTACGGCCGTATTTACGGCAGTCGCGCTTTACGGCCGTATTTACGGCAGTCGCGCTTTACGGCCGTATTTACGGCAGTCGCGCTTTACGGCCGTATTTACGGCAGTCGCGATTTACGGCCGTATTTACGACAGTCGCGCTTTACGGCCGTATTTACGACAGTCGCGCTTTACGGCCGTATTTACGACAGTCGCGCTTTACGGCCGTATTTACGGCAGTCGCGGTTTACGGCCGTATTCACGGCAGTCGCGCTTTACGGCCGTATTTACGGCAGTCGCGCTTTACGGCCGTATTTACGGCAGTCGCGCTTTACGGCCGTATTTACGACAGTCGCGCTTTACGGCCGTATTTACGACAGTCGCGCTTTACGGCCGTTTTTACGGCAGTCGCGCTTTACGGCCGTATTTACGGCTGTCGGGCTTTACGGCCGTATTAACGGCAGTCGCGCTTTACGGCCGTATTTACGGCAGTCACGCTTTACGGCCGTATTTACGACACTCGCGCTTTACGGCCGTATTTACGACAGTCGCGATTTACGGCCGTATTTACGGCAGTCGCGCTTTACGGCCGTATTTACGACAGTCGCGCTTTACGGCCGTATTTACGACAGTCGCGATTTACGGCCGTATTTACGGCAGTCGCGCTTTACGGTCGTATTTACGACAGTCGCGCTTTACGGCCGTATTTACGGCAGTCGCGCTTTACGGCCGTATTTACGGCAGTCGCGCTTTACGGCCGTATTTACGGCAGTCGCGGTTTACGGCCGTATTTACGGCAGTCGCGCTTTACGGCCGTATTTACGACAGTCGCGCTTTACGGCCGTATTTACGGCAGTCGCGCTTTACGGCCGTATTTACGACAGTCGCGCTTTACGGCCGTATTTACGGCAGTCGCGCTTTACGGCCGTATTTACGGCAGTCGCGCTTTACGGCCGTATTTACGACAGTCGCTATTTACGGCCGTATTTACGACAGTCGCGCTTTACGGCCGTATTTACGGCAGTCGCGCTTTACGGCCGTATTTACGGCAGTCGCGCTTTACGGCCGTATTTACGGCAGTCGCGCTTTACGGCCGTATTTACGACAGTCGCGCTTTACGGCCGTATTTACGGCAGTCGCGCTTTACGGCCGTATTTACGACAGTCGCGCTTTACGGCCGTATTTACGACAGTCGCGATTTACGGCCGTATTTACGGCAGTCGCGCTTTACGGCCGTATTTACGGCAGTCGCGCTTTACGGCCGTATTTACGACAGTCGCGCTTTACGGCCGTATTTACGACAGTCGCGCTTTACGGCCTTATTTACGACAGTCGCGCTTTACGGCCGTATTTACGACAGTCGCGCTTTACGGCCGTATTTACGGCAGTCGCGCTTTACGGCCGTATTTACGACAGTCGCGCTTTACGGCCGTATTTACGGCAGTCGCGCTTTACGGCCGTATTTACGGCAGTCGCGCTTTACGGCCGTATTTACGGCAGTCGCGCTTTACGGCCGTATTAACGACAGTCGCGCTTTACGGCCGTATTTACGACAGTCGCGCTTTACGGCCGTATTTACGACTGTCGCGCTTTACGGCCGTATTTACGACAGTCGCGCTTTACGGCCGTATTTACGACAGTCGCTATTTACGGCCGTATTTACGACAGTCGCGCTTTACGGCCGTATTTACGGCAGTCGCGCTTTACGGCCGTATTTACGGCAGTCGCGCTTTACGGCCGTATTTACGGCAGTCGCGCTTTACGGCCGTATTTACGACAGTCGCGCTTTACGGCCGTATTTACGACAGTCGCTATTTACGGCCGTATTTACGACAGTCGCGCTTTACGGCCGTATTTACGACAGTCGCGCTTTACGGCCGTTTTTACGGCAGTCGCGCTTTACGGCCGTATTTACGGCAGTCGCGCTTTACGGCCGTATTAACGGCAGTCGCGCTTTACGGCCGTATTTACGACAGTCACGCTTTACGGCCGTATTTACGACACTCGCGCTTTACGGCCGTTTTTACGACAGTCGCGATTTACGGCCGTATTTACGGCAGTCGCGCTTTACGGCCGTATTTACGGCAGTCGCGCTTTACGGCCGTATTTACGGCAGTCGCGCTTTACGGCCGTATTTCCTGCAGTCGCGCTTTACGGCCGTATTTAAGGCAGTCGCGCTTTACGGCCGTATTTACGACAGTCGCTATTTACGGCCGTATTTACGACAGTCGCGATTTACGGCCGTATTTACGACAGTCGCGCTTTACGGCCGTATTTACGACAGTCGCGCTTTACGGCCGTATTTACGGCAGTCGCGCTTTACGGCCGTATTTACGGCAGTCGCGCTTTACGGCCGTATTAACGACAGTGGCGCTTTACGGCCGTATTTACGACAGTCGCGCTTTACGGCCGTATTTACGACAGTCGCGCTTTACGGCCGTATTTACGGCAGTCGCGCTTTACGGCCGTATTTACGGCAGTCGCGCTTTACGGCCGTATTTACGACAGTCGCGCTTTACGGCCGTATTTACGACAGTCGCGATTTACGGCCGTATTTACGGCAGTCGCGCTTTACGGCCGTATTTACGACAGTCGCGATTTACGGCCGTATTTACGACAGTCGCGATTTACGGCCGTATTTACGACACTCGCGCTTTACGGCCGTTTTTACGACAGTCGCGCTTTACGGCCGTATTTACGGCAGTCGCGCTTTACGGCCGTATTTACGGCAGTCGCGCTTTACGGCCGTATTTACGGCAGTCGCGCTTTACGGCCGTATTTACGGCAGTCGCGCTTTACGGCCGTATTTAAGGCAGTCGCGCTTTACGGCCGTATTTACGACAGTCGCTATTTACGGCCGTATTTACGGCAGTCGCGCTTTACGGCCGTATTTACGACAGTCGCGCTTTACGGCCGTATTTACGGCAGTCGCGATTTACGGCCGTATTTACGACAGTCGCGCTTTACGGCCGTATTTACGGCAGGTCGCGCTTTACGGCCGTATTTACGGCAGTCGCGCTTTACGGCCGTATTTACGGCAGTCGCGCTTTACGGCCGTATTTACGACAGTCGCGCTTTACGGCCGTATTTACGGCAGTCGCGCTTTACGGCCGTATTTACGGCAGTCGCGCTTTACGGCCGTATTTACGGCAGTCGCGCTTTACGGCCGTATTTACGACAGTCGCGCTTTACGGCCGTATTTACGACAGTCGCGATTTACGGCCGTATTTACGGCAGTCGCGCTTTACGGCCGTATTTACGGCAGTCGCGCTTTACGGCCGTATTTACGACAGTCGCGCTTTACGGCCGTATTTACGACAGTCGCGCTTTACGGCCGTATTTACGGCAGTCGCGCTTTACGGCCGTATTTACGGCAGTGGCTATTTACGGCCGTATTTACGGCAGTCGCGCTTTACGGCCGTATTTACGGCAGTCGCGCTTTACGGCCGTATTTACGACAGTCGCGCTTTACGGCCGTATTTACGACAGTCGCGCTTTACGGCCGTATTTACGACAGTCGCGCTTTACGGCCGTATTTACGGCAGTCGCGCTTTACGGCCGTATTTACGGCAGTCGCGCTTTACGGCCGTATTTACGGCAGTCGCGCTTTACGGCCGTATTTACGACAGTCGCGCTTTACGGCCGTATTTACGACAGTCGCGCTTTACGGCCGTATTTACGACAGTCGCGCTTTACGGCCGTATTTACGACAGTCGCGCTTTACGGCCGTATTTACGGCAGTCGCGCTTTACGGCCGTATTTACGGCAGTCGCGCTTTACGGCCGTATTTACGGCAGTCGCGCTTTACGGCCGTATTTACGGCAGTCGCGCTTTACGGCCGTATTTACGGCAGTCGCGCTTTACGGCCGTATTTAAGGCAGTCGCGCTTTACGGCCGTATTTACGACAGTCGCTATTTACGGCCGTATTTACGACAGTCGCGATTTACGGCCGTATTTCCTGCAGTCGCGCTTTACGGCCGTATTTACGACAGTCGCGCTTTACGGCCGTATTTACGACAGTCGCGCTTTACGGCCGTATTTACGGCAGTCGCGCTTTACGGCCGTATTTACGGCAGTCGCGCTTTACGGCCGTATTTACGACAGTCGCGCTTTACGGCCGTATTTACGACAGTCGCGCTTTACGGCCGTATTTACGGCAGTCGCGCTTTACGGCCGTATTTACGGCAGTCGCGCTTTACGGCCGTATTTACGGCAGTCGCGCTTTACGGCCGTATTTACGACAGTCGCGCTTTACGGCCGTATTTACGGCAGTCGCGCTTTACGGCCGTATTTACGACAGTCGCTATTTACGGCCGTATTTACGACAGTCGCGCTTTACGGCCGTATTTACGACAGTCGCGCTTTACGGCCGTATTTACGGCAGTCGCGCTTTACGGCCGTATTTACGGCAGTCGCGCTTTACGGCCGTATTTACGACAGTCGCGCTTTACGGCCGTATTTACGGCAGTCGCGCTTTACGGCCGTATTTACGACAGTCGCGCTTTACGGCACCTTTTAAGACAGTCGCGCTTTACGGCCGTATTTACGACAGTCGCGCTTTACGGCCGTATTTACGGCAGTCGCGCTTTACGGCCGTATTTACGACAGTCGCGCTTTACGGCCGTATTTACGACAGTCGCGATTTACGGCCGTATTTACGGCAGTCGCGCTTTACGGCCGTATTTACGACAGTCGCGCTTTACGGCACCTTTTACGACAGTCGCGCTTTACGGCCGTATTTACGACAGTCGCGCTTTACGGCCGTATTTACGGCAGTCGCGCTTTACGGCCGTATTTACGGCAGTCGCGCTTTACGGCCGTATTTACGGCAGTCGCGCTTTACGGCCGTATTTACGGCAGTCGCGCTTTACGGCCGTATTTACGACAGTCGCGCTTTACGGCCGTATTTACGACAGTCGCGCTTTACGGCCGTATTTACGACAGTCGCGCTTTACGGCCGTATTTACGGCAGTCGCGCTTTACGGCCGTATTTACGGCAGTCGCGGTTTACGGCCGTATTTACGACAGTCGCGCTTTACGGCCGTATTTACGGCAGTCGCGCTTTACGGCCGTATTTACGGCAGTCGCGCTTTACGGCCGTATTTACGACAGTCGCGCTTTACGGCCGTATTTACGACAGTCGCGCTTTACGGCCGTTTTTACGGCAGTCGCGCTTTACGGCCGTATTTACGGCTGTCGGGCTTTACGGCCGTATTAACGGCAGTCGCGCTTTACGGCCGTATTTACGGCAGTCACGCTTTACGGCCGTATTTACGACACTCGCGCTTTACGGCCGTATTTACGACAGTCGCGATTTACGGCCGTATTTACGGCAGTCGCGCTTTACGGCCGTATTTACGACAGTCGCGCTTTACGGCCGTATTTACGACAGTCGCGATTTACGGCCGTATTTACGGCAGTCGCGCTTTACGGCCGTATTTACGACAGTCGCGCTTTACGGCCGTATTTACGGCAGTCGCGCTTTACGGCCGTATTTACGGCAGTCGCGCTTTACGGCCGTATTTACGGCAGTCGCGCTTTACGGCCGTATTTACGACAGTCGCGCTTTACGGCCGTATTTACGGCAGTCGCGCTTTACGGCCGTATTTACGAAGTCGCGCTTTACGGCCGTATTTACGGCAGTCGCGCTTTACGGCCGTATTTACGGCAGTCGCGCTTTTCGGCCGTATTTACGACAGTCGCTATTTACGGCCGTATTTACGACAGTCGCGCTTTACGGCCGTATTTACGGCAGTCGCGCTTTACGGCCCTATTTACGGCAGTCGCGCTTTACGGCCGTATTTACGGCAGTCGCGCTTTACGGCCGTATTTACGACAGCTCGCGCTTTACGGCCGTATTTACGGCAGTCGCGCTTTACGGCCGTATTTACGACAGTCGCGCTTTACGGCCGTATTTACGACAGTCGCGATTTACGGCCGTATTTACGGCAGTCGCGCTTTACGGCCGTATTTACGGCAGTCGCGCTTTACGGCCGTATTTACGACAGTCGCGATTTACGGCCGTATTTACGGCAGTCGCGCTTTACGGCCGTATTTACGACAGTCGCGCTTTACGGCCGTATTTACGGCAGTCGCGCTTTACGGCCGTATTTACGACAGTCGCGCTTTACGGCCGTATTTACGGCAGTCGCGCTTTACGGCCGTATTTACGGCAGTCGCGCTTTACGGCCGTATTTACGACAGTCGCGCTTTACGGCCGTATTTACGGCAGTCGCGCTTTACGGCCGTATTAACGACAGTCGCGCTTTACGGCCGTATTTACGACAGTCGCGCTTTACGGCCGTATTTACGACAGTCGCGCTTTACGGCCGTATTTACGACAGTCGCGCTTTACGGCCGTATTTACGACAGTCGCTATTTACGGCCGTATTTACGACAGTCGCGCTTTACGGCCGTATTTACGGCAGTCGCGCTTTACGGCCGTATTTACGGCAGTCGCGCTTTACGGCCGTATTTACGGCAGTCGCGCTTTACGGCCGTATTTACGACAGTCGCGCTTTACGGCCGTATTTACGACAGTCGCTATTTACGGCCGTATTTACGACAGTCGCGCTTTACGGCCGTATTTACGGCAGTCGCGCTTTACGGCCGTATTTACGGCAGTCGCGCTTTACGGCCGTATTTACGGCAGTCGCGCTTTACGGCCGTATTTACGGCAGTCGCGCTTTACGGCCGTATTTACGACAGTCGCGCTTTACGGCCGTATTTACGGCAGTCGCGCTTTACGGCCGTATTTACGACAGTCGCGCTTTACGGCACCTTTTAAGACAGTCGCGCTTTACGGCCGTATTTACGACAGTCGCGCTTTACGGCCGTATTTACGGCAGTCGCGCTTTACGGCCGTATTTACGACAGTCGCGCTTTACGGCCGTATTTACGACAGTCGCGATTTACGGCCGTATTTACGGCAGTCGCGCTTTACGGCCGTATTTACGACAGTCGCGCTTTACGGCACCTTTTACGACAGTCGCGCTTTACGGCCGTATTTACGACAGTCGCGCTTTACGGCCGTATTTACGGCAGTCGCGCTTTACGGCCGTATTTACGGCAGTCGCGCTTTACGGCCGTATTTACGGCAGTCGCGCTTTACGGCCGTATTTACGGCAGTCGCGCTTTACGGCCGTATTTACGACAGTCGCGCTTTACGGCCGTATTTACGACAGTCGCGCTTTACGGCCGTATTTACGACAGTCGCGCTTTACGGCCGTATTTACGGCAGTCGCGCTTTACGGCCGTATTTACGGCAGTCGCGGTTTACGGCCGTATTTACGACAGTCGCGCTTTACGGCCGTATTTACGGCAGTCGCGCTTTACGGCCGTATTTACGGCAGTCGCGCTTTACGGCCGTATTTACGACAGTCGCGCTTTACGGCCGTTTTTACGGCAGTCGCGCTTTACGGCCGTATTTACGGCTGTCGGGCTTTACGGCCGTATTAACGGCAGTCGCGCTTTACGGCCGTATTTACGGCAGTCACGCTTTACGGCCGTATTTACGACACTCGCGCTTTACGGCCGTATTTACGACAGTCGCGATTTACGGCCGTATTTACGGCAGTCGCGCTTTACGGCCGTATTTACGACAGTCGCGCTTTACGGCCGTATTTACGACAGTCGCGATTTACGGCCGTATTTACGGCAGTCGCGCTTTACGGCCGTATTTACGACAGTCGCGCTTTACGGCCGTATTTACGGCAGTCGCGCTTTACGGCCGTATTTACGGCAGTCGCGCTTTACGGCCGTATTTACGGCAGTCGCGCTTTACGGCCGTATTTACGGCAGTCGCGCTTTACGGCCGTATTTACGACAGTCGCGCTTTACGGCCGTATTTACGGCAGTCGCGCTTTACGGCCGTATTTACGACAGTCGCGCTTTACGGCCGTATTTACGGCAGTCGCGCTTTACGGCCGTATTTACGGCAGTCGCGCTTTTCGGCCGTATTTACGACAGTCGCTATTTACGGCCGTATTTACGACAGTCGCGCTTTACGGCCGTATTTACGGCAGTCGCGCTTTACGGCCCTATTTACGGCAGTCGCGCTTTACGGCCGTATTTACGGCAGTCGCGCTTTACGGCCGTATTTACGACACTCGCGCTTTACGGCCGTATTTACGGCAGTCGCGCTTTACGGCCGTATTTACGACAGTCGCGCTTTACGGCCGTATTTACGACAGTCGCGATTTACGGCCGTATTTACGGCAGTCGCGCTTTACGGCCGTATTTACGGCAGTCGCGCTTTACGGCCGTATTTACGACAGTCGCGATTTACGGCCGTATTTACGGCAGTCGCGCTTTACGGCCGTATTTACGACAGTCGCGCTTTACGGCCGTATTTACGGCAGTCGCGCTTTACGGCCGTATTTACGACAGTCGCGCTTTACGGCCGTATTTACGGCAGTCGCGCTTTACGGCCGTATTTACGGCAGTCGCGCTTTACGGCCGTATTTACGACAGTCGCGCTTTACGGCCGTATTTACGGCAGTCGCGCTTTACGGCCGTATTAACGACAGTCGCGCTTTACGGCCGTATTTACGACAGTCGCGCTTTACGGCCGTATTTACGACAGTCGCGCTTTACGGCCGTATTTACGACAGTCGCGCTTTACGGCCGTATTTACGACAGTCGCTATTTACGGCCGTATTTACGACAGTCGCGCTTTACGGCCGTATTTACGGCAGTCGCGCTTTACGGCCGTATTTACGGCAGTCGCGCTTTACGGCCGTATTTACGGCAGTCGCGCTTTACGGCCGTATTTACGACAGTCGCGCTTTACGGCCGTATTTACGACAGTCGCTATTTACGGCCGTATTTACGACAGTCGCGCTTTACGGCCGTATTTACGACAGTCGCGCTTTACGGCCGTTTTTACGGCAGTCGCGCTTTACGGCCGTATTTACGGCAGTCGCGCTTTACGGCCGTATTAACGGCAGTCGCGCTTTACGGCCGTATTTACGACAGTCACGCTTTACGGCCGTATTTACGACACTCGCGCTTTACGGCCGTTTTTACGACAGTCGCGATTTACGGCCGTATTTACGGCAGTCGCGCTTTACGGCCGTATTTACGACAGTCGCGCTTTACGGCCGTATTTACGACAGTCGCGATTTACGGCCGTATTTACGGCAGTCGCGCTTTACGGCCGTATTTACGACAGTCGCGCTTTACGGCCGTATTTACGACAGTCGCGCTTTACGGCCGTATTTACGGCAGTCGCGCTTTACGGCCGTATTTACGGCAGTCGCGCTTTACGGCCGTATTTACGGCAGTCGCGCTTTACGGCCGTATTTACGGCAGTCGCGCTTTACGGCCGTATTTACGGCAGTCGCGCTTCCTGGCCGTATTTACGGCAGTCGCGCTTTACGGCCGTATTTACGACAGTCGCGCTTTACGGCCGTATTTACGGCAGTCGCGCTTTACGGCCGTATTTACGACAGTCGCGCTTTACGGCCGTATTTACGACAGTCGCGCTTTACGGCCGTATTTACGACAGTCGCGCTTTACGGCCGTATTTACGACAGTCGCGATTTACGGCCGTATTTACGACAGTCGCGCTTTACGGCCGTATTTACGACAGTCGCGCTTTACGGCCGTTTTTACGGCAGTCGCGCTTTACGGCCGTATTTACGGCAGTCGCGCTTTACGGCCGTATTAACGGCAGTCGCGCTTTACGGCCGTATTTACGACAGTCACGCTTTACGGCCGTATTTACGACAGCTCGCGCTTTACGGCCGTTTTTACGACAGTCGCGATTTACGGCCGTATTTACGGCAGTCGCGCTTTACGGCCGTATTTACGACAGTCGCGCTTTACGGCCGTATTTACGACAGTCGCGCTTTACGGCCGTATTTACGACAGTCGCGCTTTACGGCCGTATTTACGGCAGTCGCGCTTTACGGCCGTATTTACGACAGTCGCGCTTTACGGCCGTATTTACGGCAGTCGCGCTTTACGGCCGTATTTACGGCAGTCGCGCTTTACGGCCGTATTTACGGCAGTCGCGCTTTACGGCCGTATTTACGACAGTCGCGCTTTACGGCCGTATTTACGACAGTCGCGCTTTACGGCCGTATTTACGGCAGTCGCGCTTTACGGCCGTATTTACGGCAGTCGCGCTTTACGGCCGTATTTACGGCAGTCGCGCTTTACGGCCGTATTTACGGCAGTCGCGCTTTACGGCCGTATTTACGGCAGTCGCGCTTTACGGCCGTATTTACGACAGTCGCTATTTACGGCCGTATTTACGGCAGTCGCGCTTTACGGCCGTATTTACGACAGTCGCGCTTTACGGCCGTATTTACGGCAGTCGCGATTTACGGCCGTATTTACGACAGTCGCGCTTTACGGCCGTATTTACGGCAGTCGCGCTTTACGGCCGTATTTACGGCAGTCGCGCTTTACGGCCGTATTTACGGCAGTCGCGCTTTACGGCCGTATTTACGACAGTCGCGCTTTACGGCCGTATTTACGACAGTCGCGCTTTACGGCCGTATTTACGACAGTCGCGCTTTACGGCCGTATTTACGACAGTCGCGCTTTACGGCCGTATTTACGACAGTCGCGCTTTACGGCCGTATTTACGACAGTCGCGCTTTACGGCCGTATTTACGGCAGTCGCGCTTTACGGCCGTATTTACGGCAGTCGCGCTTTACGGCCGTATTTACGACAGTCGCGCTTTACGGCCGTATTTACGACAGTCGCGATTTACGGCCGTATTTACGGCAGTCGCGCTTTACGGCCGTATTTACGACAGTCGCGCTTTACGGCCGTATTTACGGCAGTCGCGCTTTACGGCCGTATTTACGACAGTCGCGCTTTACGGCCGTATTTACGGCAGTCGCGCTTTACGGCCGTATTTACGGCAGTCGCGCTTTACGGCCGTATTTACGACAGTCGCGCTTTACGGCCGTATTTACGGCAGTCGCGATTTACGGCCGTATTTACGGCAGTCGCGCTTTACGGCCGTATTTACGACAGTCGCGCTTTACGGCCGTATTTACGACAGTCGCGCTTTACGGCCGTATTTACGACAGTCGCGCTTTTACGGCCGTATTTACGGCAGTCGCGCTTTACGGCCGTATTTACGGCAGTCGCGCTTTACGGCCGTATTAACGACAGTCGCGCTTTACGGCCGTATTTACGACAGTCGCGCTTTACGGCCGTATTTACGACAGTCGCGCTTTACGGCCGTATTTACGACAGTCGCTATTTACGGCCGTATTTACGACAGTCGCGCTTTACGGCCGTATTTACGACACTCGCGCTTTACGGCCGTATTTACGGCAGTCGCGCTTTACGGCCGTATTTACGGCAGTCGCGCTTTACGGCCGTATTTACGGCAGTCGCGCTTTACGGCCGTATTTACGACAGTCGCGCTTTACGGCCGTATTTACGGCAGTCGCGCTTTACGGCCGTATTTACGGCAGTCGCGCTTTACGGCCGTATTTACGGCAGTCGCGCTTTACGGCCGTATTTACGGCAGTCGCGCTTTACGGCCGTATTTACGGCAGTCGCGCTTTACGGCCGTATTTACGGCAGTCGCGCTTTACGGCCGTATTTACGGCAGTCGCGCTTTACGGCCGTATTTACGGCAGTCGCGCTTTACGGCCGTATTTACGACAGTCGCGCTTTACGGCCGTATTTACGACAGTCGCGCTTTACGGCCGTATTTACGACAGTCGCGATTTACGGCCGTATTTACGGCAGTCGCGCTTTACGGCCGTATTTACGGCAGTCGCGCTTTACGGCCGTATTAACGACAGTCGCGCTTTACGGCCGTATTTACGACAGTCGCGCTTTACGGCCGTATTTACGACAGTCGCGCTTTACGGCCGTATTTACGGCAGTCGCGCTTTACGGCCGTATTTACGGCAGTCGCGCTTTACGGCCGTATTTACGGCAGTCGCGCTTTACGGCCGTATTTACGACAGTCGCGCTTTACGGCCGTATTTACGACAGTCGCTATTTACGGCCGTATTTACGACAGTCGCGCTTTACGGCCGTATTTACGACACTCGCGCTTTACGGCCGTATTTACGACAGTCGCGCTTTACGGCCGTATTTACGGCAGTCGCGCTTTACGGCCGTATTTACGGCAGTCGCGCTTTACGGCCGTATTTACGGCAGTCGCGCTTTACGGCCGTATTTACGACAGTCGCGCTTTACGGCCGTATTTACGGCAGTCGCGCTTTACGGCCGTATTTACGGCAGTCGCGCTTTACGGCCGTATTTACGGCAGTCGCGCTTTACGGCCGTATTTACGGCAGTCGCGCTTTACGGCCGTATTTACGGCAGTCGCGCTTTACGGCCGTATTTACGGCAGTCGCGCTTTACGGCCGTATTTACGGCAGTCGCGCTTTACGGCCGTATTTACGACAGTCGCGCTTTACGGCCGTATTTACGACAGTCGCGCTTTACGGCCGTATTTACGACAGTCGCGATTTACGGCCGTATTTACGGCAGTCGCGCTTTACGGCCGTATTTACGACAGTCGCGCTTTACGGCCGTATTTACGACAGTCGCGATTTACGGCCGTATTTACGACAGTCGCGCTTTACGGCCGTATTTACGGCAGTCGCGCTTTTACGGCCGTATTTACGGCAGTGGCGATTTACGGCCGTATTTACGGCAGTCGCGCTTTACGGCCGTATTTACGGCAGTCGCGCTTTACGGCCGTATTTACGGCAGTCGCGCTTTACGGCCGTATTTACGGCAGTCGCGCTTTACGGCCGTATTTACGACAGTCGCGCTTTACGGCCGTATTTACGACAGTCGCGCTTTACGGCCGTATTTACGGCAGTCGCGCTTTACGGCCGTATTTACGGCAGTCGCGCTTTACGGCCGTATTTACGGCAGTCGCGCTTTACGGCCGTATTTAAGGCAGTCGCGCTTTACGGCCGTATTTACGACAGTCGCTATTTACGGCCGTATTTACGACAGTCGCGATTTACGGCCGTATTTCCTGCAGTCGCGCTTTACGGCCGTATTTACGACAGTCGCGCTTTACGGCCGTATTTACGACAGTCGCGCTTTACGGCCGTATTTACGGCAGTCGCGCTTTACGGCCGTATTTACGGCAGTCGCGCTTTACGGCCGTATTTACGACAGTCGCGCTTTACGGCCGTATTTACGGCAGTCGCGCTTTACGGCCGTATTTACGGCAGTCGCGCTTTACGGCCGTATTTACGGCAGTCGCGCTTTACGGCCGTATTTACGACAGTCGCGCTTTACGGCCGTATTTACGGCAGTCGCGCTTTACGGCCGTATTTACGACAGTCGCGCTTTACGGCCGTATTTACGACAGTCGCGCTTTACGGCCGTATTTACGACAGTCGCGCTTTACGGCCGTATTTACGGCAGTCGCGATATACGGCCGTATTTACGGCAGTCGCGCTTTACGGCCGTATTTACGGCAGTCGCGCTTTACGGCCGTATTTACGACAGTCGCGCTTTACGGCACCTTTTAAGACAGTCGCGCTTTACGGCCGTATTTACGACAGTCGCGCTTTACGGCCGTATTTACGGCAGTCGCGCTTTACGGCCGTATTTACGACAGTCGCGCTTTACGGCCGTATTTACGACAGTCGCGATTTACGGCCGTATTTACGGCAGTCGCGCTTTACGGCCGTATTTACGACAGTCGCGCTTTACGGCACCTTTTACGACAGTCGCGCTTTACGGCCGTATTTACGACAGTCGCGCTTTACGGCCGTATTTACGGCAGTCGCGCTTTACGGCCGTATTTACGGCAGTCGCGCTTTACGGCCGTATTTACGGCAGTCGCGCTTTACGGCCGTATTTACGGCAGTCGCGATTTACGGCCGTATTTACGACAGTCGCGCTTTACGGCCGTATTTACGACAGTCGCGCTTTACGGCCGTATTTACGACAGTCGCGCTTTACGGCCGTATTTACGGCAGTCGCGCTTTACGGCCGTATTTACGGCAGTCGCGGTTTACGGCCGTATTCACGGCAGTCGCGCTTTACGGCCGTATTTACGGCAGTCGCGCTTTACGGCCGTATTTACGGCAGTCGCGCTTTACGGCCGTATTTACGACAGTCGCGCTTTACGGCCGTATTTACGACAGTCGCGCTTTACGGCCGTTTTTACGGCAGTCGCGCTTTACGGCCGTATTTACGGCTGTCGGGCTTTACGGCCGTATTAACGGCAGTCGCGCTTTACGGCCGTATTTACGGCAGTCACGCTTTACGGCCGTATTTACGACACTCGCGCTTTACGGCCGTATTTACGACAGTCGCGATTTACGGCCGTATTTACGGCAGTCGCGCTTTACGGCCGTATTTACGACAGTCGCGCTTTACGGCCGTATTTACGACAGTCGCGATTTACGGCCGTATTTACGGCAGTCGCGCTTTACGGCCGTATTTACGACAGTCGCGCTTTACGGCCGTATTTACGGCAGTCGCGCTTTACGGCCGTATTTACGGCAGTCGCGCTTTACGGCCGTATTTACGGCAGTCGCGCTTTACGGCCGTATTTACGGCAGTCGCGCTTTACGGCCGTATTTACGACAGTCGCGCTTTACGGCCGTATTTACGGCAGTCGCGCTTTACGGCCGTATTTACGACAGTCGCGCTTTACGGCCGTATTTACGGCAGTCGCGCTTTACGGCCGTATTTACGGCAGTCGCGCTTTACGGCCGTATTTACGACAGTCGCTATTTACGGCCGTATTTACGACAGTCGCGCTTTACGGCCGTATTTACGGCAGTCGCGCTTTACGGCCGTATTTACGGCAGTCGCGCTTTACGGCCGTATTTACGGCAGTCGCGCTTTACGGCCGTATTTACGACACTCGCGCTTTACGGCCGTATTTACGGCAGTCGCGCTTTACGGCCGTATTTACGACACTCGCGCTTTACGGCCGTATTTACGGCAGTCGCGCTTTACGGCCGTATTTACGACAGTCGCGCTTTACGGCCGTATTTACGACAGTCGCGATTTACGGCCGTATTTACGGCAGTCGCGCTTTACGGCCGTATTTACGGCAGTCGCGCTTTACGGCCGTATTTACGACAGTCGCGATTTACGGCCGTATTTACGGCAGTCGCGCTTTACGGCCGTATTTACGACAGTCGCGCTTTACGGCCGTATTTACGGCAGTCGCGCTTTACGGCCGTATTTACGGCAGTCGCGCTTTACGGCCGTATTTACGGCAGTCGCGCTTTACGGCCGTATTTACGGCAGTCGCGCTTTACGGCCGTATTTACGACAGTCGCGCTTTACGGCCGTATTTACGGCAGTCGCGCTTTACGGCCGTATTAACGACAGTCGCGCTTTACGGCCGTATTTACGACAGTCGCGCTTTACGGCCGTATTTACGACAGTCGCGCTTTACGGCCGTATTTACGACAGTCGCGCTTTACGGCCGTATTTACGACAGTCGCTATTTACGGCCGTATTTACGACAGTTCGCGCTTTACGGCCGTATTTACGGCAGTCGCGCTTTACGGCCGTATTTACGGCAGTCGCGCTTTACGGCCGTATTTACGGCAGTCGCGCTTACGGCCGTATTTACGACAGTCGCGCTTTACGGCCGTATTTACGGCAGTCGCGCTTTACGGCCGTATTTACGGCAGTCGCGCTTTACGGCCGTATTTACGGCAGTCGCGCTTTACGGCCGTATTTACGGCAGTCGCGCTTTACGGCCGTATTTACGACAGTCGCGCTTTACGGCCGTATTTACGGCAGTCGCGCTTTACGGCCGTATTTACGACAGTCGCGCTTTACGGCCGTATTTACGGCAGTCGCGCTTTACGGCCGTATTTACGGCAGTCGCGCTTTACGGCCGTATTTACGACAGTCGCTATTTACGGCCGTATTTACGACAGTCGCGCTTTACGGCCGTATTTACGGCAGTCGCGCTTTACGGCCGTATTTACGGCAGTCGCGCTTTACGGCCGTATTTACGGCAGTCGCGCTTTACGGCCGTATTTACGGCAGTCGCGCTTTACGGCCGTATTTACGGCAGTCGCGCTTTACGGCCGTATTTACGACACTCGCGCTTTACGGCCGTATTTACGGCAGTCGCGCTTTACGGCCGTATTTACGACAGTCGCGCTTTACGGCCGTATTTACGACAGTCGCGATTTACGGCCGTATTTACGGCAGTCGCGCTTTACGGCCGTATTTACGGCAGTCGCGCTTTACGGCCGTATTTACGACAGTCGCGATTTACGGCCGTATTTACGGCAGTCGCGCTTTACGGCCGTATTTACGACAGTCGCGCTTTACGGCCGTATTTACGGCAGTCGCGCTTTACGGCCGTATTTACGGCAGTCGCGCTTTACGGCCGTATTTACGGCAGTCGCGCTTTACGGCCGTATTTACGGCAGTCGCGCTTTACGGCCGTATTTACGACAGTCGCGCTTTACGGCCGTATTTACGGCAGTCGCGCTTTACGGCCGTATTAACGACAGTCGCGCTTTACGGCCGTATTTACGACAGTCGCGCTTTACGGCCGTATTTACGACAGTCGCGCTTTACGGCCGTATTTACGACAGTCGCGCTTTACGGCCGTATTTACGACAGTCGCTATTTACGGCCGTATTTACGACAGTCGCGCTTTACGGCCGTATTTACGGCAGTCGCGCTTTACGGCCGTATTTACGGCAGTCGCGCTTTACGGCCGTATTTACGGCAGTCGCGCTTTACGGCCGTATTTACGACAGTCGCGCTTTACGGCCGTATTTACGACAGTCGCTATTTACGGCCGTATTTACGACAGTCGCGCTTTACGGCCGTATTTACGACAGTCGCGCTTTACGGCCGTTTTTACGGCAGTCGCGCTTTACGGCCGTATTTACGGCAGTCGCGCTTTACGGCCGTATTAACGGCAGTCGCGCTTTACGGCCGTATTTACGACAGTCACGCTTTACGGCCGTATTTACGACACTCGTGCTTTACGGCCGTATTTACGACAGTCGCGATTTACGGCCGTATTTACGGCAGTCGCGCTTTACGGCCGTATTTACGACAGTCGCGCTTTACGGCCGTATTTACGACAGTCGCGCTTTACGGCCGTATTTACGGCAGTCGCGCTTTACGGCCGTATTTACGACAGTCGCGCTTTACGGCCGTATTTACGACAGTCGCGCTTTACGGCCGTATTTACGGCAGTCGCGCTTTACGGCCGTATTTACGGCAGTCGCGCTTTACGGCCGTATTTACGGCAGTCGCGCTTTACGGCCGTATTTACGGCAGTCGCGCTTCCTGGCCGTATTTACGGCAGTCACGCTTTACGGCCGTATTTACGACAGTCGCGCTTTACGGCCGTATTTACGGCAGTCGCGCTTTACGGCCGTATTTACGACAGTCGCGCTTTACGGCCGTATTTACGACAGTCGCGCTTTACGGCCGTATTTACGACAGTCGCGCTTTACGGCCGTATTTACGACAGTCGCTATTTACGGCCGTATTTACGACAGTCGCGATTTACGGCCGTATTTACGACAGTCGCGCTTTACGGCCGTATTTACGACAGTCGCGCTTTACGGCCGTATTTACGGCAGTCGCGCTTTACGGCCGTATTTACGGCAGTCGCGCTTTACGGCCGTATTTACGGCAGTCGCGCTTTACGGCCGTATTAACGACAGTCGCGCTTTACGGCCGTATTTACGACAGTCGCGCTTTACGGCCGTATTTACGACAGTCGCGCTTTACGGCCGTATTTACGACAGTCGCGCTTTACGGCCGTATTTACGACAGTCGCTATTTACGGCCGTATTTACGACAGTCGCGCTTTACGGCCGTATTTACGGCAGTCGCGCTTTACGGCCGTATTTACGGCAGTCGCGCTTTACGGCCGTATTTACGACAGTCGCGCTTTACGGCCGTATTTACGACAGTCGCGATTTACGGCCGTATTTACGGCAGTCGCGCTTTACGGCCGTATTTACGACAGTCGCTATTTACGGCCGTATTTACGACAGTCGCGATTTACGGCCGTATTTACGACAGTCGCGCTTTACGGCCGTATTTACGACAGTCGCGCTTTACGGCCGTATTTACGGCAGTCGCGCTTTACGGCCGTATTTACGGCAGTCGCGCTTTACGGCCGTATTTACGACAGTCGCGCTTTACGGCCGTATTAACGACAGTCGCGCTTTACGGCCGTATTTACGACAGTCGCGCTTTACGGCCGTATTTACGACAGTCGCGCTTTACGGCCGTATTTACGACAGTCGCGCTTTACGGCCGTATTTACGACAGTCGCTATTTACGGCCGTATTTACGACAGTCGCGCTTTACGGCCGTATTTACGGCAGTCGCGCTTTACGGCCGTATTTACGACAGTCGCGATTTACGGCCGTATTTACGGCAGTCGCGCTTTACGGCCGTATTTACGACAGTCGCGCTTTACGGCCGTATTTACGACAGTCGCGCTTTACGGCCGTATTTACGGCAGTCGCGCTTTACGGCCGTATTTACGGCAGTCGCGCTTTACGGCCGTATTTACGACAGTCGCGCTTTACGGCCGTATTTACGACAGTCGCGCTTTACGGCCGTATTTACGACAGTCGCGATTTACGGCCGTATTTACGACAGTCGCGATTACGGCCGTATTTACGACAGTCGCGCTTTACGGCCGTATTTACGACAGTCGCGCTTTACGGCCGTATTTACGACAGTCGCGCTTTACGGCCGTATTTACGGCAGTCGCGCTTTACGGCCGTATTTACGACAGTCGCGCTTTACGGCCGTATTTACGACAGTCGCTATTTACGGCCGTATTTACGACAGTCGCGCTTTACGGCCGTATTTACGGCAGTCGCGCTTTACGGCCGTATTTACGACAGTCGCGCTTTACGGCCGTATTTACGGCAGTCGCGCTTTACGGCCGTATTAACGACAGTCGCGCTTTACGGCCGTATTTACGACAGTCGCGCTTTACGGCCGTATTTACGACAGTCGCGCTTTACGGCCGTATTTACGACAGTCGCGCTTTACGGCCGTATTTACGACAGTCGCGCTTTACGGCCGTATTTACGACAGTCGCGCTTTACGGCCGTATTTACGGCAGTCGCGCTTTACGGCCGTATTTACGGCAGTCGCGCTTTACGGCCGTATTTACGGCAGTCGCGCTTTACGGCCGTATTTACGACAGTCGCGCTTTACGGCCGTATTTACGGCAGTCGCGCTTTACGGCCGTATTTACGACAGTCGCGCTTTACGGCCGTATTTACGACAGTCGCTATTTACGGCCGTATTTACGACAGTCGCGCTTTACGGCCGTATTTACGACAGTCGCGCTTTACGGCCGTATTTACGGCAGTCGCGCTTTACGGCCGTATTTACGACAGTCGCGCTTTACGGCCGTATTTACGACAGTCGCGCTTTACGGCCGTATTTACGACAGTCGCGCTTTACGGCCGTATTTACGACAGTCGCTATTTACGGCCGTATTTACGACAGTCGCGCTTTACGGCCGTATTTACGACAGTCGCGCTTTACGGCCGTTTTTACGGCAGTCGCGCTTTACGGCCGTATTTACGGCAGTCGCGCTTTACGGCCGTATTAACGGCAGTCGCGCTTTACGGCCGTATTTACGGCAGTCACGCTTCACGGCCGTATTTACGACACTCGCGCTTTACGGCCGTTTTTACGACAGTCGCGATTTACGGCCGTATTTACGGCAGTCGCGCTTTACGGCCGTATTTACGGCAGTCGCGCTTTACGGCCGTATTTACGGCAGTCGCGCCTTTACGGCCGTATTTACGACAGTCGCTATTTACGGCCGTATTTACGACAGTCGCTATTTACGGCCGTATTTACGACAGTCGCGCTTTACGGCCCGTATTTACGACAGTCGCGCTTTACGGCCGTATTAACGGCAGTCGCGCTTTACGGCCGTATTTACGGCAGTCGCGCTTTACGGCCGTATTTACGACAGTCGCGCTTTACGGCCGTTTTTACGACAGTCGCGCTTTACGGCCGTATTTACGGCAGTCACGCTTTACGGCCGTATTTACGACACTCGCGCTTTACGGCCGTTTTTTACGACAGTCGCGATTTACGGCCGTATTTACGGCAGTCGCGCTTTACGGCCGTATTTACGACAGTCGCGCTTTACGGCCGTATTTACGACAGTCGCGCTTTACGGCCGTATTTACGACAGTCGCGCTTTACGGCCGTATTTACGGCAGTCGCGCTTTACGGCCGTATTTACGGCAGTCGCGCTTTACGGCCGTATTTACGACAGTCGCGCTTTACGGCCGTATTTACGACAGTCGCGCTTTACGGCCGTATTTACGGCAGTCGCGCTTTACGGCCGTATTTACGGCAGTCGCGCTTTACGGCCGTATTTACGACAGTCGCGCTTTACGGCCGTATTTACGGCAGTCGCGCTTTACGGCCGTATTTACGGCAAGTCGCGCTTTACGGCCGTATTTACGGCAGTCGCGCTTTACGGCCGTATTTACGGCAGTCGCGCTTTACGGCCGTATTTACGGCAGTCGCGCTTTACGGCCGTATTTACGGCAGTCGCGCTTTACGGCCGTATTTACGGCAGTCGCGCTTTACGGCCGTATTTACGGCAGTCGCGCTTTACGGCCGTATTTACGGCAGTCGCGCTTTACGGCCGTATTTACGGCAGTCGCGCTTTACGGCCGTATTTAAGGCAGTCGCGCTTTACGGCCGTATTTACGACAGTCGCTATTTACGGCGTATTTACGGCAGTCGCGCTTTACGGCCGTATTTACGACAGTCGCGCTTTACGGCCGTATTTACGGCAGTCGCGCTTTAACGGCCGTATTTACGACAGTCGCGCTTTACGGCCGTATTTACGACAGTCGCGCTTTACGGCCGTATTTACGGCAGTCGCGCTTTACGGCCGTATTTACGGCAGTCGCGCTTTACGGCCGTATTTACGACAGTCGCGCTTTACGGCCGTATTTACGACAGTCGCGCTTTACGGCCGTATTTACGACAGTCGCGCTTTACGGCCGTATTTACGACAGTCGCGCTTTACGGCCGTATTTACGGCAGTAGTCGCGCTTTACGGCCGTATTTACGGCAGTCGCGCTTTACGGCCGTATTTACGACAGTCGCGCTTTACGGCCGTATTTACGACAGTCGCGATTTACGGCCGTATTTACGGCAGTCGCGCTTTACGGCCGTATTTACGACAGTCGCGCTTTACGGCCGTATTACGGCAGTCGCGCTTTACGGCCGTATTTACGACAGTCGCGCTTTACGGCCGTATTTACGGCAGTCGCGCTTTACGGCCGTATTTACGGCAGTCGCGCTTTACGGCCGTATTTACGACAGTCGCGCTTTACGCCGTATTTACGGCAGTCGCGCTTTACGGCCGTATTTACGGCAGTCGCGCTTTACGGCCGTATTTACGACAGTCGCGATTTACGGCCGTATTTACGACAGTCGCGCTTTACGGCCGTATTTACGACAGTCGCGCTTTACGGCCGTATTTACGGCAGTCGCGCTTTACGGCCGTATTTACGCAGTCGCGCTTTACGGCCGTATTTACGGCAGTCGCGCTTTACGGCCGTATTTACGACAGTCGCGCTTTACGGCCGTATTTACGGCAGTCGCGCTTTACGGCCGTATTTACGACAGTCGCGCTTTACGGCCGTATTTACGACAGTCGCGATTTACGGCCGTATTTACGGCAGTCGCGCTTTACGGCCGTATTTACGACAGTCGCGCTTTACGGCCGTATTTACGACAGTCGCTATTTACGGCCGTATTTACGACAGTCGCGCTTTACGGCCGTATTTACGACAGTCGCGCTATACGGCCGTTTTTACGGCAGTCGCGCTTTACGGCCGTATTAACGGCAGTCGCGCTTTACGGCCGTATTTACGACAGTCACGCTTTACGGCCGTATTTACGACACTCGCGCTTTACGGCCGTTTTTACGACAGTCGCGATTTACGGCCGTATTTACGGCAGTCGCGCTTTACGGCCGTATTTACGACAGTCGCGCTTTACGGCCGTATTTACGACAGTCGCGCTTTACGGCCGTTTTTTCGGCAGTCGCGCTTTACGGCCGTATTTCCTGCAGTCGCGCTTTACGGCCGTATTTACGGCAGTCGCGCTTTACGGCCGTATTTACGGCAGTCGCGCTTTACGGCCGTATTTACCGCAGTCGCGCTTTAACGGCCGTATTTACGACAGTCGCGCTTTACGGCCGTATTTACGGCAGTCGCGCTTTACGGCCGTATTTACGACAGTCGCGCTTTACGGCCGTATTTACCGCAGTCGCGCCTTTACGGCCGTATTTACGGCAGTCGCGCTTTACGGCCGTATTTACGGCAGTCGCGCTTTACGGCCGTATTTACGACAGTCGCGCTTTACGGCCGTATTTACGACAGTCGCGCTTTACGGCCGTATTTACGGCAGTCGCGCTTTACGGCCGTATTTACGGCAGTCGCGCTTTACGGCCGTATTTACGACAGTCGCGCTTTACGGCACCTTTTACGACAGTCGCGCTTTACGGCCGTATTTACGGCAGTCGCGCTTTACGGCGTATTTACGACAGTCGCGATTTACGGCCGTATTTACGACAGTCGCGCTTTACGGCCGTATTTACGGCAGTCGCGCTTTACGGCCGTATTTACGGCAGTCGCGCTTTACGGCGTATTTACGACAGTCGCGCTTTACGGCCGTATTTACGACACTCGCGCTTTACGGCCGTATTTACGACAGTCGCGATTTACGGCCGTATTTACGGCAGTCGCGCTTTACGGCGTATTTACGACAGTCGCGATTTACGGCCGTATTTACGACAGTCGCGCCTTACGGCACCTTTACGACAGTCGCGCTTTACGGCCGTATTTACGACAGTCGCGCTTTACGGCCGTATTTACGGCAGTCGCGCTTTACGGCCGTATTTACGACAGTCGCGCTTTACGGCCGTATTTACGACAGTCGCGCTTTACGGCCGTATTTACGGCAGTCGCGATTTACGGCCGTATTTACGACAGTCGCGCTTTACGGCCGTATTACGGCAGTCGCGCTTTACGGCCGTATTTACGGCTGTCGGGCTTTACGGCCGTATTAACGGCAGTCGCGCTTTACGGCCGTATTTACGGCAGAGTCACGCTTTACGGCCGTATTTACGACACTCGCGCTTTACGGCCGTATTTACGACAGTCGCGATTTACGGCCGTATTTACGGCAGTCGCGCTTTACGGCCGTATTTACGACAGTCGCGCTTTACGGCCGTATTTACGACAGTCGCGATTTACGGCCGTATTTACGGCAGTCGCGCTTTACGGCCGTATTTACGACAGTCGCGCTTTACGGCCGTATTTACGGCAGTCGCGCTTTACGGCCGTATTTACGGCAGTCGCGCTTTACGGCCGTATTTACGGCAGTCGCGCTTTACGGCCGTATTTACGGCAGTCGCGCTTTACGGCCGTATTTACGGCAGTCGCGCTTTACGGCCGTATTTACGGCAGTCGCGCTTTACGGCCGTATTTACGACAGTCGCGCTTTACGGCCGTATTTACGACAGTCGCGCTTTACGGCCGTATTTACGGCAGTCGCGCTTTACGGCCGTATTTACGACAGTCGCTATTTACGGCCGTATTTACGACAGTCGCGCTTTACGGCCGTATTTACGGCAGTCGCGCTTTACGGCCGTATTTACGGCAGTCGCGCTTTACGGCCGTATTTACGGCAGTCGCGCTTTAACGGCCGTATTTACGACACTCGCGCTTTACGGCCGTATTACGGCAGTCGCGCTTTACGGCCGTATTTACGACAGTCGCGCTTTACGGCCGTATTTACGACAGTCGCGATTTACGGCCGTATTTACGGCAGTCGCGCTTTACGGCCGTATTTACGGCAGTCGCGCTTTACGGCCGTATTTACGACAGTCGCGCTTTACGGCCGTATTTACGACAGTCGCGATTTACGGCCGTATTTACGGCAGTCGCGCTTTACGGCCGTATTTACGACAGTCGCGCTTTACGGCCGTATTTACGGCAGTCGCGCTTTACGGCCGTATTTACGACAGTCGCGCTTTACGGCCGTATTTACGGCAAGTCGCGCTTTACGGCGTATTTACGGCAGTCGCGCTTTACGGCCGTATTTACGGCAGTCGCGCTTTACGGCCGTATTAACGACAGTCGCGCTTTACGGCCGTATTTACGACAGTCGCGCTTTACGGCCGTATTTACGACAGTCGCGCTTTACGGCCGTATTTACGACAGTCGCGCTTTACGGCCGTATTTACGACAGTCGCTATTTACGGCCGTATTTACGACAGTCGCGCTTTACGGCCGTATTTACGGCAGTCGCGCTTTACGGCCGTATTTACGGCAGTCGCGCTTTACGGCCGTATTTACGGCAGTCGCGCTTTACGGCCGTATTTACGACAGTCGCGCTTTACGGCCGTATTTACGACAGTCGCTATTTACGGCCGTATTTACGACAGTCGCGCTTTACGGCCGTATTTACGACAGTCGCGCTTTACGGCCGTTTTTACGGCAGTCGCGCTTTACGGCCGTATTTACGGCAGTCGCGCTTTACGGCCGTATTAACGGCAGTCGCGCTTTACGGCCGTATTTACGACAGTCACGCTTTACGGCCGTATTTACGACACTCGCGCTTTACGGCCGTTTTTACGACAGTCGCGATTTACGGCCGTATTTACGGCAGTCGCGCTTTACGGCCGTATTTACGACAGTCGCGCTTTACGGCCGTATTTACGACAGTCGCGCTTTACGGCCGAATCTACGACAGTCGCGCTTTACGGCCGTATTTACGGCAGTCGCGCTTTACGGCCGTATTTACGACAGTCGCGCTTTACGGGCCGTATTTACGACACTCGCGATTTACGGCCGTATTTACGGGCAGTCGCGCTTTACGGCCGTATTTACGACAGTCGCGCTTTACGGCCGTATTTACGGCAGTCGCGCTTTACGGCCGTATATTTACGGCAAGTCGCGCTTTACGGCCGTATTTACGGCAGTCGCGCTTTACGGCCGTATTTACGGCAGTCGCGCTTTACGGCCGTATTTACGGCAGTCGCGCTTTACGGCCGTATTTACGACAGTCGCGCTTTTACGGCCGTATTTACGGCAGTCGCGCTTTACGGCCGTATTTACGACAGTCGCGCTTTACGGCCGTATTTACGACAGTCGCGCTTTACGGCCGAATCTACGACAGTCGCGCTTTACGGCCGTATTTACGGCAGTCGCGCTTTACGGCCGTATTTACGACAGTCGCGCTTTACGCCGTATTTACGACACTCGCGATTTACGGCCGTATTTACGGCAGTCGCGCTTTACGGCCGTATTTACGACAGTCGCGCTTTACGGCCGTATTTACGGCAGTCGCGCTTTACGGCCGTATTTACGGCAGTCGCGCTTTACGGCCGTATTTACGGCAGTCGCGCTTTACGGCCGTATTTACGGCAGTCGTGCTTTACGGCCGTATTTACGGCAGTCGCGCTTTACGGCCGTATTTACGACAGTCGCGCTTTACGGCCGTATTTACGGCAGTCGCGCTTTACGGCCGTATTTACGACAGTCGCGCTTTACGGCCGTATTTACGACAGTCGCTATTTACGGCCGTATTTACGACAGTCGCGCTTTACGGCCGTATTTACGGCAGTCGCGCTTTACGGCCGTATTACGGCAGTCGCGCTTTACGGCCGTATTTACGGCAGTCGCGCTTTACGGCCGTATTTACGACAGTCGCGCTTTACGGCCGTATTTACGGCAGTCGCGCTTTACGGCCGTATTTACGACAGTCGCGCTTTACGGCCGTATTTACGACAGTCGCGATTTACGGCCGTATTTACGGCAAGTCGCGCTTTAACGGCCGTATTTACGGCAGTCGCGCTTTACGGCCGTATTTACGACAGTCGCGCTTTACGGCCGTATTTACGACAGTCGCGATTTACGGCCGTATTTACGGCAGTCGCGCTTTACGGCCGTATTTACGACAGTCGCGCTTTACGGCCGTATTTACGGCAGTCGCGCTTTACGGCCGTATTTACGACAGTCGCGCTTTACGGCCGTATTTACGGCAGTCGCGCTTTACGGCCGTATTTACGGCAGTCGCGCTTTACGGCCGTATTTACGACAGTCGCGCTTTACGGCCGTATTTACGGCAGTCGCGCTTTACGGCCGTATTAACGACAGTCGCGCTTTACGGCCGTATTTACGACAGTCGCGCTTTACGGCCGTATTTACGACAGTCGCTATTTACGGCCGTATTTACGACAGTCGCGCTTTACGGCCGTATTTACGGCAGTCGCGCTTTACGGCCGTATT
Organism: Melospiza melodia melodia; assembly: GCF_035770615.1. Lineage (NCBI taxonomy): Eukaryota > Metazoa > Chordata > Aves > Passeriformes > Passerellidae > Melospiza > Melospiza melodia. Next base: position 80,766 of record NW_026948571.1, read on the forward strand.
TACGGCAGTCGCGCTTTACGGCCGTATTTACGGCAGTCGCGCTTTACGGCCGTATTTACGGCAGTCGCGCTTTACGGCCGATTTACGGCAGTCGCGCTTTACGGCCGTATTTACGACAGTCGCGCTTTACGGCCGTATTTACGACAGTCGCTATTTACGGCCGTATTTACGACAGTCGCGCTTTACGGCCGTATTTACGACAGTCGCGCTTTACGGCCGTTTTTACGGCAGTCGCGCTTTACGGCCGTATTAACGGCAGTCGCGCTTTACGGCCGTATTTACGACAGTCACGCTTTACGGCCGTATTTACGACACTCGCGCTTTACGGCCGTTTTACGACAGTCGCGATTTACGGCCGTAATTACGGCAGTCGGCGCTTTACGGCCGTTTTACGACAGTCGCGCTTTACGGCCGTATTTACGGCAGTCGCGCTTTACGGCCGTATTTCGGCAGTCGCGCTTTACGGCCGTATTTACGGCAGTCGCGCTTTACGGCCGTATTTACGGCAGTCGCGCTTTACGGCCGTAATTTACGGCAGTCGCGCTTTACGGCCGTATTTACGACAGTCGCGCTTTACGGCCGTATTTACGGCAGTCGCGCTTTACGGCCGTATTTACGACAGTCGCGCTTTACGGCCGTATTTACGACAGTCGCTATTTACGCCGTATTTACGACAGTCGCGCTTTACGGCCGTATTTACGGCAGTCGCGCTTACGGCCGTATTTACGGCAGTCGCGCTTACGGCCGTATTTACGGACAGTCGCGCTTTACGGCCGTATTTACGACAGTCGCGCTTTACGGCCGTATTTACGGCAGTCGCGCTTTACGGCCGTATTTACGACAGTCGCGCTTTACGGCCGTATTTACGACAGTCGCGATTTACGGCCGTATTTACGGCAGTCGCGCTTTACGGCCGTATTTACGCAGTCGCGCTTTACGGCCGTATTTACGACAGTCGCGCTTTACGGCCGTATTTACGACAGTCGCGATTTACGGCCGTATTTACGGCAGTCGCGCTTACGGCCGTATTTACGACAGTCGCGCTTTACGGCCGTATTTACGGCAGTCGCGCTTTACGGCCGTATTTACGACAGTCGCGCTTTACGGCCGTATTACGGCAGTCGCGCTTTACGGCGTATTTACGGCAGTCGCGCTTTACGGCCGTATTTACGACAGTCGCGCTTTACGGCCGTATTTACGGCAGTCGCGCTTTACGGCCGTATTAACGACAGTCGCGCTTTACGGCCGTATTTACGACAGTCGCGCTTTACGGCCGTATTTACGACAGTCGCGCTTTACGGCCGTATTTACGACAGTCGCGCTTTACGGCCGTATTTACGACAAGTCGCATTTACGGCCGTATTTACGACAGTCGCGCTTTACGGCCGTATTTACGGCAGTCGCGCTTTACGGCCGTATTTACGGCAGTCGCGCTTTCGCCGTATTTACGGCAGTCGCGCTTTACGGCCGTATTTACGGCAGTCGTCGCGCTTTACGGCCGTATTTACGGCAGTCGCGCTTTACGGCCGTAATTTACGACAGTCGCGCTTTACGGCCGTATTTACGACAGTCGCTATTTACGGCCGTATTTACGACAGTCGCGCTTTACGGCCGTATTTACGACAGTCGCGCTTTACGGCCGTTTTACGGCAGTCGCGCTTACGGCCGTATTAACGGCAGTCGCGCTTTACGGCCGTATTTACGACAGTCACGCTTTACGGCCGTATTTACGACACTCGCGCTTTACGGCCGTTTTACGACAGTCGCGCTTTACGGCCGTATTTACGGCAGTCGCGCTTTACGGCCGTATTTACGACAGTCGCGCTTTACGGCCGTATTTACGACAGTCGCGATTTACGGCCGTATTTACGGCAGTCGCGCTTACGGCCGTATTTACGACAGTCGCGCTTTACGGCCGTATTTACGGCAGTCGCGCTTTAACGGCCGTATTTACGGCAGTCGCGCTTTACGGCCGTATTTACGACAGTCGCGCTTTACGCCGTATTTACGGCAGTCGCGCTTTACGGCGTATTACGGCAGTCGCGCTTTACGGCCGTATTACGGCAGTCGCGCTTTACGGCCGTATTTACGACAGTCGCGCTTTACGGCCGTATTTACGGCAGTCGCGCTTTACGGCCGTATTTACGACAGTCGCGCTTTACGGCCCGTATTTACGACAGTCGCGCTTTACGGCCGTATTTACGACAGTCGCTATTTACGGCCGTATTTACGACAGTCGCGCTTTACGGCCGTATTTACGACAGTCGCGCTTTACGGCCGTTTTTACGGCAGTCGCGCTTTACGGCCGTATTTACGGCAGTCGCGCTTTACGGCCGTATTAACGGCAAGTCGCGCTTTACGGCCGTATTTACGGCAGTCACGCTTTACGGCCGTATTTACGACACTCGCGCTTTACGGCCGTTTTTACGACAGTCGCGATTTACGCCGTATTACGGCAGTCGCGCTTTACGGCCGTATTTACGACAGTCGCTATTTACGGCCGTATTTACGACAGTCGCGCTTACGGCCGTATTTACGACAGTCGCGCTTTACGGCCGTTTTACGGCAGTCGCGCTTTACGGCCGTATTTACGGCAGTCGCGCTTTACGGCCGTATTAACGGCAAGTCGCGCTTTACGGCCGTTATTTACGGCAGTCGCGCTTTACGGCCGTATTACGACAGTCGCGCTTTACGGCCGTATTTACGACAGTCGCGATTTACGGCCGTATTTACGGCAGTCGCGCTTTACGGCCGTATTTACGACAGTCGCGCTTTACGGCCGTATTTACGGCAGTCGCGCTTTACGGCCGTATTTACGACAGTCGCGCTTTACGGCCGTATTTACGGCAGTCGCGCTTTACGGCCGTATTTACGGCAGTCGCGCTTTTACGGCCGTATTTACGACAGTCGCGCTTTACGGCCGTATTTACGGCAGTCGCGCTTTACGGCCGTATTTACGACAGTCGCGCTTTACGGCCGTATTTACGACAGTCGCGCTTTACGGCCGTATTTACGCAGTCGCGCTTTACGGCCGTATTTACGGCAGTCGCGCTTACGGCCGTATTTACGACAGTCGCGCTTTACGGCCGTATTTACGACAGTCGCGATTTACGGCCGTATTTACGGCAGTCGCGCTTTACGGCCGTATTTACGACAGTCGCGCTTTACGGCCGTATTTACGACAGTCGCGATTTACCGGCCGTATTTACGACAGTCGCGCTTACGGCGTATTTACGACAGTCGCGCTTTACGGCCGTATTTACGGCAGTGGCGATTTACGGCCGTATTTACGGCAGTCGCGCTTTACGGCCGTATTACGACAGTCGCGCTTTACGGCCGTATTACGGCAGTCGCGCTTTACGGCCGTATTTACGACAGTCGCGCTTTACGGCCGTATTTACGGCAGTCGCGCTTTACGGCCGTATTTACGGCAGTCGCGCTTTACGGCCGTATTTACGCAGTCGCGCTTTACGGCCGTATTTACGGCAGTCGCGCTTACGGCCGTATTTACGACAGTCGCGCTTTACGGCCGTATTTACGGCAGTCGCGCTTTACGGCCGTATTTACGGCAGTCGCGCTTTACGGCCGTATTTACGGCAGTCGCGCTTTACGGCCGTATTTACGGCAGTCGCGCTTTACGGCCGTATTTACGGCAGTCGCGCTTTACGGCCGTATTTAAGGCAAGTCGCGCTTTACGGCCGTATTACGACAGTCGCTATTACGGCCGTATTTACGGACAGTCGCGATTTACGGCCGTATTTCCTGCAGTCGCGCTTATACGGCCGTATTTACGACAGTCGCGCTTTACGGCCGTATTTACGACAGTCGCGCTTTACGGCCGTATTTACGGCAGTCGCGCTTTACGGCCGTATTTACGGCAGTCGCGCTTTACGGCCGTATTTACGACAGTCGCGCTTTACGGCCGTATTTACGACAGTCGCGCTTTACGGCCGTATTTCGGCAGGTCGCGCTTTACGGCCGTATTACGACGTCCGCTTTACGGCCGTATTTACGGCAGTCGCGCTTTACGGCCGTATTTACGACAGTCGCGCTCTTAGACGGCCGTATTTACGGCAGTCGCGCTTACGGCCGTATTTACGACAGTCGCGCTTTACGGCCGTATTTACGACAGTCGCGCTTTACGGCCGTATTTACGACAGTCGCGCTTTACGGCCGTATTTACGGCAAGTACGCGCTTTACGGCCGTATTTACGGCCAAGTCGCGCTTTACGGCCGTATTTACGACAGTCGCGCTTTACGGCCGTATTTACGACACTCGCGCTTTACGGCCGTATTTACGACAGTCGCGATTTACGGCCGTATTTACGGCAGTCGCGCTTTACGGCCGTATTTACGACAGTCGCGCTTTACGGCACCTTTTAAGACAGTCGCGCTTACGGCCGTATTTACGACAGTCGCGCTTTACGGCCGTATTTACGGCAGTCGCGCTTTACGGCCGTATTTACGACAGTCGCGCTTTACGGCCGTATTTACGACAGTCGCGATTTACGGCCGTATTTACGGCAGTCGCGCTTTACGGCCGTATTTACGACAGTCGCGCTTTACGGCACCTTTTACGACAGTCGCGCTTTACGGCCGTATTTACGACAGTCGCGCTTTACGGCCGTATTTACGGCAGTCGCGCTTTACGGCCGTATTTACGGCAGTCGCGCTTTACGGCCGTATTTACGGCAGTCGCGCTTTACGGCCGTATTTACGGCAGTCGCGATTTACGGCCGTATTTACGACAGTCGCGCTTTACGGCCGTATTTACGACAGTCGCGCTTTACGGCCGTATTTACGACAGTCGCGATTTACGGCCGTATTACGGCAGTCGCGCTTTACGGCCGTATTTACGGCAGTCGCGGTTTACGGCCGTATTCACGGCAGTCGCGCTTTACGGCCGTATTTACGGCAGTCGCGCTTTACGGCCGTATTTACGGCAGTCGCGCTTTACGGCCGTATTTACGACAGTCGCGCTTACGGCCGTATTTACGACAGTCGCGCTTTACGGCCGTTTTTACGGCAGTCGCGCTTTACGGCCGTATTTACGGCTGTCGGCTTTACGGCGTATTAACGGCAGTCGCGCTTTACGGCCGTATTTACGGCAGTCACGCTTTACGGCCGTATTTACGACACTCGCGCTTTACGGCCGTATTTACGACAGTCGCGCTTTACGGCCGTATTTACGGCAGTGCGATTTACGGCCGTATTTACGGCAGTCGCGCTTTACGGCCGTATTTACGGCAGTCGCGCTTTACGGCCGTATTTACGACAGTCGCGCTTTACGGCCGTATTTACGACAGTCGCGCTTTACGGCCGTATTTACGGCAGTCGCGCTTTACGGCCGTATTTACGCAGTCGCGCTTTACGGCCGTATTTTACGGCAGTCGCGCTTTACGGCCGTATTTACGACAGTCGCGCTTTACGGCCGTATTTACGGCAGTCGCGCTCGTCGTACGAGTCGCTTACGCCGTATTTACGACAGTCGCGCTTTACGGCCGTATTTACGACAGTCGCGCTTTACGGCCGTATTTACGGCAGTCGCGCTTATACGGCGTATTTACGACAGTCCGGCTTTACGGCCGTATTTACGGCAGTCGCGCTTTACGGCCGTATTTACGACAGTCGCGCTTTACGGCCGTATTTACGGCAGTCGCGCTTTACGGCCGTATTTACGACAGTCGCGCTTTACGGCCGTATTTACGGCAGTCGCGCTTTACGGCCGTATTTACGGCAGTCGCGCTTTACGGCCGTATTTACGGCAGTCGCGCTTACGGGCCGTATTTACGACAGTCGCGCTTACGGCCGTATTTACGACACTCGCGCTTTACGGCCGTATTTACGACAGTCGCGATTTACGGCCGTATTACGGCAGTCCGCGCTTACGGCCGTATTTACGACAGTCGCGCTTTACGGCACCTTTTAAGACAGTCGCGCTTTACGGCCGTATTTACGACAGTCGCGCTTTACGGCCGTATTTACGGCAGTCGCGCTTTACGGCCGTATTTACGACATCAGTCGCGCTTTACGGCCGTATTTACGACAGTCGCGATTTACGGCCGTATTTACGGCAGTCGCGCTTTACGGCCGTATTTACGACAGTCGCGCTTTACGGCACCTTTTACGACAGTCGCGCTTTACGGCCGTATTTACGACAGTCGCGCTTTACGGCCGTATTTACGGCAGTCGCGCTTTACGGCCGTATTTACGGCAGTCGCGCTTTACGGCCGTATTTACGGCAGTCGCGCTTTACGGCCGTATTTACGGCAGTCGCGATTTACGGCCGTATTTACGACAGTCGCGCTTTACGGCCGTATTTACGACAGTCGCGCTTTACGGCCGTATTTACGACAGTCGCGCTTTACGGCCGTATTTACGGCAGTCGCGCTTTACGGCCGTATTTACGGCAGTCGCGGTTTACGGCCGTATTCACGGCAGTCGCGCTTTACGGCCGTATTTACGGCAGTCGCGCTTTACGGCCGTATTTACGGCAGTCGCGCTTTACGGCCGTATTTACGACAGTCGCGCTTTACGGCCGTATTTACGACAGTCGCGCTTTACGGCCGTTTTTACGGCAGTCGCGCTTTACGGCCGTATTTACGGCTGTCGGCTTTACGGCCGTATTAACGGCAGTCGCGCTTTACGGCCGTATTTACGGCAGTCACGCTTTACGGCCTTATTTACGACACTCGCGCTTTACGGCCGTATTTACGACAGTCGCGATTTACGGCCGTATTTACGGCAGTCGCGCTTTACGGCCGTATTTACGACAGTCGCGCTTTACGGCCGTATTTACGACAGTCGCGATTTACGGCCGTATTTACGGCAGTCGCGCTTTACGGCCGTATTTACGGCAGTCGCGCTTTACGGCCGTATTTACGACAGTCGCGCTTTACGGCCGTATTTACGACAGTCGCTATTTACGGCCGTATTTACGACAGTCGCGCTTTACGGCCGTATTTACGGCAGTCGCGCTTTACGGCCGTATTTACGGCAGTCGCGCTTTACGGCCGTATTTACGGCAGTCGCGCTTTACGGCCGTATTACGACAGTCGCGCTTTACGGCCGTATTTACGACAGTCGCTATTTACGGCCGTATTTACGACAGTCGCGCTTTACGGCCGTATTTACGACAGTCGCGCTTTACGGCCGTTTTTACGGCAGTCGCGCTTTACGGCCGTATTTACGGCAGTCGCGCTTTACGGCCGTATTAACGGCAGTCGCGCTTTACGGCCGTATTTACGACAGTCACGCTTTACGGCCGTATTTACGACACTCGCGCTTTACGGCCGTTTTTACGACAGTCGCGATTTACGGCCGTATTTACGGCAGTCGCGCTTTACGGCCGTATTTACGACAGTCGCGCTTTACGGCCGTATTTACGACAGTCGCGATTTACGGCCGTATTTACGGCAGTCGCGCTTTACGGCCGTATTTACGACAGTCGCGCTTTACGGCCGTATTTACGACAGTCGCGCTTTACGGCCGTATTTACGGCAGTCGCGCTTTACGGCCGTATTTACGGCAGTCGCGCTTTACGGCCGTATTTACGGCAGTCGCGCTTTACGGCCGTATTTACGGCAGTCGCGCTTTACGGCCGTATTTACGGCAGTCGCGCTTCCTGGCCGTATTTACGGCAGTCGCGCTTTACGGCCGTATTTACGACAGTCGCGCTTTACGGCCGTATTTACGGCAGTCGCGCTTTACGGCCGTATTTACGACAGTCGCGCTTTACGGCCGTATTTACGACAGTCGCGCTTTACGGCCGTATTTACGACAGTCGCGCTTTACGGCCGTATTTACGACAGTCGCTATTTACGGCCGTATTTACGACAGTCGCGCTTTACGGCCGTATTTACGACAGTCGCGCTTTACGGCCGTTTTTTACGGCAGTCGCGCTTTACGGCCGTATTTACGGCAGTCGCGCTTTACGGCCGTATTAACGGCAGTCGCGCTTTACGGCCGTATTTACGACAGTCACGCTTTACGGCCGTATTTACGACACTCGCGCTTTACGGCCGTTTTTACGACAGTCGCGATTTACGGCCGTATTTACGGCAGTCGCGCTTTACGGCCGTATTTACGACAGTCGCGCTTTACGGCCGTATTTACGACAGTCGCGCTTTACGGCCGTATTTACGACAGTCGCGATTTACGGCCGTATTTACGGCAGTCGCGCTTTACGGCCGTATTTACGACAGTCGCGCTTTACGGCCGTATTTACGACAGTCGCGCTTTACGGCCGTATTTACGGCAGTCGCGCTTTACGGCCGTATTTACGGCAGTCGCGCTTTACGGCCGTATTTACGACAGTCGCGCTTTACGGCCGTATTTACGGCAGTCGCGCTTTACGGCCGTATTTACGGCAGTCGCGCTTTACGGCCGTATTTACGACAGTCGCGCTTTACGGCCGTATTTACGGCAGTCGCGCTTTACGGCCGTATTTACGACAGTCGCGCTTTACGGCCGTATTTACGGCAGTCGCGCTTTACGGCCGTATTTACGACAGTCGCGCTTTACGGCCGTATTTACGGCAGTCGCGCTTTACGGCCGTATTTACGGCAGTCGCGCTTTACGGCCGTATTTACGGCAGTCGCGCTTTACGGCCGTATTTAAGGCAGTCGCGCTTTACGGCCGTATTTACGACAGTCGCTATTTACGGCCGTATTTACGACAGTCGCGATTTACGGCCGTATTTACGACAGTCGCGCTTTACGGCCGTATTTACGACAGTCGCGCTTTACGGCCGTTTTTACGGCAGTCGCGCTTTACGGCCGTATTTACGGCAGTCGCGCTTTACGGCCGTATTTACGGCAGTCGCGCTTTACGGCCGTATTAACGACAGTCGCGCTTTACGGCCGTATTTACGACAGTCGCGCTTTACGGCCGTATTTACGACAGTCGCGCTTTACGGCCGTATTTACGACAGTCGCTATTTACGGCCGTATTTACGACAGTCGCGCTTTACGGCCGTATTTACGGCAGTCGCGCTTTACGGCCGTATTTACGGCAGTCGCGCTTTACGGCCGTATTTACGACAGTCGCGCTTTACGGCCGTATTTACGACAGTCGCGATTTACGGCCGTATTTACGGCAGTCGCGCTTTACGGCCGTATTTACGACAGTCGCGCTTTACGGCCGTATTTACGACAGTCGCGCTTTACGGCCGTATTTACGGCAGTCGCGCTTTACGGCCGTATTTACGGCAGTCGCGCTTTACGGCCGTATTTACGACAGTCGCGCTTTACGGCGTATTTACGACAGTCGCGATTTACGGCCGTATTTACGGCAGTCGCGCTTTACGGCCGTATTTACGACAGTCGCGATTTACGGCCGTATTTACGACAGTCGCGCTTTACGGCCGTATTTACGACAGTCGCGCTTTACGGCCGTATTTACGGCAGTCGCGCTTTACGGCCGTATTTACGGCAGTCGCGCTTTACGGCCGTATTAACGACAGTCGCGCTTTACGGCCGTATTTACGACAGTCGCGCTTTACGGCCGAATCTACGACAGTCGCGCTTTACGGCCGTATTTACGGCAGTCGCGCTTTACGGCCGTATTTACGACAGTCGCGCTTTACGGCCGTATTTACGACACTCGCGATTTACGGCCGTATTTACGGCAGTCGCGCTTTACGGCCGTATTTACGACAGTCGCGCTTTACGGCCGTATTTACGGCAGTCGCGCTTTACGGCCGTATTTACGGCAGTCGCGCTTTACGGCCGTATTTACGGCAGTCGCGCTTTACGGCCGTATTTACGGCAGTCGCGCTTTACGGCCGTATTTACGGCAGTCGCGCTTTACGGCCGTATTTACGACAGTCGCGCTTTACGGCCGTATTTACGGCAGTCGCGCTTTACGGCCGTATTTACGACAGTCGCGCTTTACGGCCGTATTTACGACAGTCGCTATTTACGGCCGTATTTACGACAGTCGCGCTTTACGGCCGTATTTACGGCAGTCGCGCTTTACGGCCGTATTTACGGCAGTCGCGCTTTACGGCCGTATTTACGGCAGTCGCGCTTTACGGCCGTATTTACGACAGTCGCGCTTTACGGCCGTATTTACGGCAGTCGCGCTTTACGGCCGTATTTACGACAGTCGCGCTTTACGGCCGTATTTACGACAGTCGCGATTTACGGCCGTATTTACGGCAGTCGCGCTTTACGGCCGTATTTACGGCAGTCGCGCTTTACGGCCGTATTTACGACAGTCGCGCTTTACGGCCGTATTGACGACAGTCGCGATTTACGGCCGTATTTACGGCAGTCGCACTTTACGGCCGTATTTACGACAGTCGCGCTTTACGGCCGTATTTACGGCAGTCGCGCTTTACGGCCGTATTTACGACAGTCGCGCTTTACGGCCGTATTTACGGCAGTCGCGCTTTACGGCCGTATTTACGACAGTCGCGCTTTACGGCCGTATTTACGGCAGTCGCGCTTTACGGCCGTATTAACGACAGTCGCGCTTTACGGCCGTATTTACGACAGTCGCGCTTTACGGCCGTATTTACGACAGTCGCGCTTTACGGCCGTATTTACGACAGTCGCGCTTTACGGCCGTATTTACGACAGTCGCGCTTTACGGCCGTATTTACGGCAGTCGCGCTTTACGGCCGTATTTACGGCAGTCGCGCTTTACGGCCGTATTTACGGCAGTCGCGCTTTACGGCCGTATTTACGACAGTCGCGCTTTACGGCCGTATTTACGACAGTCGCTATTTACGGCCGTATTTACGACAGTCGCGCTTTACGGCCGTATTTACGACAGTCGCGCTTTACGGCCGTTTTTACGGCAGTCGCGCTTTACGGCCGTATTAACGGCAGTCGCGCTTTACGGCCGTATTTACGACAGTCACGCTTTACGGCCGTATTTACGACAGTCGCGCTTTACGGCCGTTTTTACGACAGTCGCGATTTACGGCCGTATTTACGGCAGTCGCGCTTTACGGCCGTATTTACGACAGTCGCGCTTTACGGCCGTATTTACGGCAGTCGCGCTTTACGGCCGTATTTACGGCAGTCGCGCTTTACGGCCGTATTTACGGCAGTCGCGCTTTACGGCCGTATTTACGGCAGTCGCGCTTTACGGCCGTATTTACGGCAGTCGCGCTTTACGGCCGTATTTACGACAGTCGCGCTTTACGGCCGTATTTACGACAGTCGCGATTTACGGCCGTATTTACGGCAGTCGCGCTTTACGGCCGTATTTACGACAGTCGCGCTTTACGGCCGTATTTACGGCAGTCGCGCTTTACGGCCGTATTTACGACAGTCGCGCTTTACGGCCGTATTTACGGCAGTCGCGCTTTACGGCCGTATTTACGGCAGTCGCGCTTTACGGCCGTATTTACGACAGTCGCGCTTTACGGCCGTATTTACGGCAGTCGCGCTTTACGGCCGTATTAACGACAGTCGCGCTTTACGGCCGTATTTACGACAGTCGCGCTTTACGGCCGTATTTACGACAGTCGCGCTTTACGGCCGTATTTACGACAGTCGCGCTTTACGGCCGTATTTACGACAGTCGCTATTTACGGCCGTATTTACGACAGTCGCGCTTTACGGCCGTATTTACGGCAGTCGCGCTTTACGGCCGTATTTACGGCAGTCGCGCTTTACGGCCGTATTTACGGCAGTCGCGCTTTACGGCCGTATTTACGACAGTCGCGCTTTACGGCCGTATTTACGACAGTCGCTATTTACGGCCGTATTTACGACAGTCGCGCTTTACGGCCGTATTTACGACAGTCGCGCTTTACGGCCGTTTTTACGGCAGTCGCGCTTTACGGCCGTATTAACGGCAGTCGCGCTTTACGGCCGTATTTACGACAGTCACGCTTTACGGCCGTATTTACGACACTCGCGCTTTACGGCCGTTTTTACGACAGTCGCGCTTTACGGCCGTATTTACGGCAGTCGCGCTTTACGGCCGTATTTACGACAGTCGCGCTTTACGGCCGTATTTACGACAGTCGCGATTTACGGCCGTATTTACGGCAGTCGCGCTTTACGGCCGTATTTACGACAGTCGCGCTTTACGGCCGTATTTACGGCAGTCGCGCTTTACGGCCGTATTTACGGCAGTCGCGCTTTACGGCCGTATTTACGACAGTCGCGCTTTACGGCCGTATTTACGGCAGTCGCGCTGTACGGCCGTATTTACGGCAGTCGCGCTTTACGGCCGTATTTACGGCAGTCGCGCTTTACGGCCGTATTTACGACAGTCGCGCTTTACGGCCGTATTTACGGCAGTCGCGCTTTACGGCCGTATTTACGACAGTCGCGCTTTACGGCCGTATTTACGACAGTCGCGCTTTACGGCCGTATTTACGACAGTCGCTATTTACGGCCGTATTTACGACAGTCGCGCTTTACGGCCGTATTTACGACAGTCGCGCTTTACGGCCGTTTTTACGGCAGTCGCGCTTTACGGCCGTATTTACGACAGTCGCGATTTACGGCCGTATTTACGGCAGTCGCGCTTTACGGCCGTATTTACGGCAGTCGCGCTTTACGGCCGTATTTACGACAGTCGCGCTTTACGGCCGTATTTACGGCAGTCGCGCTTTACGGCCGTATTTACGGCAGTCGCGCTTTACGGCCGTATTTACGACAGTCGCGCTTTACGGCCGTATTTACGGCAGTCGCGCTTTACGGCCGTATTAACGGCAGTCGCGCTTTACGGCCGTATTTACGGCAGTCACGCTTTACGGCCGTATTTACGACACTCGCGCTTTACGGCCGTTTTTACGACAGTCGCGATTTACGGCCGTATTTACGGCAGTCGCGCTTTACGGCCGTATTTACGACAGTCGCTATTTACGGCCGTATTTACGACAGTCGCGCTTTACGGCCGTATTTACGACAGTCGCGCTTTACGGCCGTATTTACGGCAGTCGCGCTTTACGGCCGTATTTACGGCAGTCGCGCTTTACGGCCGTATTAACGGCAGTCGCGCTTTACGGCCGTATTTACGGCAGTCACGCTTTACGGCCGTATTTACGACACTCGCGCTTTACGGCCGTTTTTACGACAGTCGCGATTTACGGCCGTATTTACGGCAGTCGCGCTTTACGGCCGTATTTACGACAGTCGCGCTTTACGGCCGTATTTACGACAGTCGCGCTTTACGGCCGTATTTACGACAGTCGCGCTTTACGGCCGTATTTACGGCAGTCGCGCTTTACGGCCGTATTACGGCAGTCGCGCTTTACGGCCGTATTTACGACAGTCGCGCTTTACGGCCGTATTTACGACAGTCGCGCTTTACGGCCGTATTTACGGCAGTCGCGCTTTACGGCCGTATTTACGGCAGTCGCGCTTTACGGCCGTATTTACGGCAGTCGCGCTTTACGGCCGTATTTACGGCAGTCGCGCTTTACGGCCGTATTTACGGCAGTCGCGCTTACGGCCGTATTTACGACAGTCGCGCTTTACGGCCGTATTTACGACAGTCGCGCTTTACCGCCGTATTTACGACAGTCGCGCTTTACGGCCGTATTTACGGCAGTCGCGCTTTACGGCCGTATTTACGGCAGTCGCGCTTTACGGCCGTATTTACGGCAGTCGCGCTTTACGGCCGTATTTAAGGCAGTCGCGCTTTACGGCCGTATTTACGACAGTCGCTATTTACGGCCGTATTTACGGCAGTCGCGCTTTACGGCCGTATTTACGACAGTCGCGCTTTACGGCCGTATTTACGGCAGTCGCGATTTACGGCCGTATTTACGACAGTCGCGCTTTACGGCCGTATTTACGACAGTCGCGCTTTAAACGGCCGTATTTACGGCAGTCGCGCTTTAACGGCCGTATTTACGGCAGTCGCGCTTTACGGCCGTATTTACGACAGTCGCGCTTTACGGCCGTATTTACGACAGTCGCGCTTTACGGCCGTATTTACGACAGTCGCGCTTTACGGCCGTATTTACGACAGTCGCGCTTTACGGCCGTATTTACGACAGTCGCGCTTTACGGCCGTATTTACGGCAGTCGCGCTTTACGGCCGTATTTACGGCAGTCGCGCTTTACGGCCGTATTTACGACAGTCGCGATTTACGGCCGTATTTACGGCAGTCGCGCTTTACGGCCGTATTTACGACAGTCGCGCTTTACGGCCGTATTTACGGCAGTCGCGCTTTACGGCCGTATTTACGACAGTCGCGCTTTACGGCCGTATTTACGGCAGTCGCGCTTTACGGCCGTATTTACGGCAGTCGCGCTTTACGGCCGTATTTACGGCAGTCGCGCTTTACGCCGTATTTACGACAGTCGCGCTTTACGGCCGTATTTACGGCAGTCGCGCTTTACGGCCGTATTTACGGCAGTCGCGCTTTACGGCCGTATTTACGGCAGTCGCGGCAGTCGCGCTTTACGGCCGTATTTACGGCAGTCGCGCTTTACGGCCGTATTTACGGCAGTCGCGCTTTACGGCCGTATTTACGGCAGTCGCGCTTTACGGCCGTATTTACGACAGTCGCGCTTTACGGCCGTATTTACGACAGTCGCGCTTTACGGCCGTATTTACGGCAGTCGCGCTTTACGGCCGTATTTACGGCAGTCGCGCTTTACGGCCGTATTTACGGCAGTCGCGCTTTACGGCCGTATTTACGACAGTCGCGCTTTACGGCCGTATTTACGACAGTCGCGCTTTACGGCCGTATTTAAGACAGTCGCGATTTACGGCCGTATTTACGGCAGTCGCGCTTTACGGCCGTATTTACGACAGTCGCGCTTTACGGCCGTATTTACGACAGTCGCGATTTACGGCCGTATTTACGACAGTCGCGCTTTACGGCCGTATTTACGACAGTCGCGCTTTACGGCCGTATTTACGGCAGTGGCGATTTACGGCCGTATTTACGGCAGTCGCGCTTTACGGCCGTATTTACGGCAGTCGCGCTTTACGGCCGTATTTACGACAGTCGCGCTTTACGGCCGTATTTACGACAGTCGCGCTTTACGGCCGTATTTACGGCAGTCGCGCTTTACGGCCGTATTTACGGCAGTCGCGCTTTACGGCCGTATTTACGGCAGTCGCGTTTTACGGCCGTATTTACGGCAGTCGCGCTTTACGGCCGTATTTACGACAGTCGCGCTTTACGGCCGTATTTACGACAGTCGCGCTTTACGGCCGTATTTACGGCAGTCGCGCTTTACGGCCGTATTTACGGCAGTCGCGCTTTACGGCCGTATTTACGGCAGTCGCGCTTTACGGCCGTATTTACGGCAGTCGCGCTTTACGGCCGTATTTACGGCAGTCGCGCTTTACGGCCGTATTTAAGGCAGTCGCGCTTTACGGCCGTATTTACGACAGTCGCTATTTACGGCCGTATTTACGACAGTCGCGATTTACGGCCGTATTTCCTGCAGTCGCGCTTTACGGCCGTATTTACGACAGTCGCGCTTTACGGCCGTATTTACGACAGTCGCGCTTTACGGCCGTATTTACGGCAGTCGCGCTTTACGGCCGTATTTACGGCAGTCGCGCTTTACGGCCGTATTTACGACAGTCGCGCTTTACGGCCGTATTTACGGCAGTCGCGCTTTACGGCCGTATTTACGACAGTCGCGCTTTACGGCCGTATTTACGGCAGTCGCGCTTTACGGCCGTATTTACGACAGTCGCGCTTTACGGCCGTATTTACGGCAGTCGCGCTTTACGGCCGTATTTACGACAGTCGCGCTTTACGGCCGTATTTACGACAGTCGCGCTTTACGGCCGTATTTACGACAGTCGCGCTTTACGGCCGTATTTACGGCAGTCGCGCTTTACGGCCGTATTTACGACAGTCGCGCTTTACGGCCGTATTTACGACACTCGCGCTTTACGGCCGTATTTACGACAGTCGCGATTTACGGCCGTATTTACGGCAGTCGCGCTTTACGGCCGTATTTACGACAGTCGCGCTTTACGGCCGTATTTACGACAGTCGCGCTTTACGGCACCTTTTAAGACAGTCGCGCTTTACGGCCGTATTTACGACAGTCGCGCTTTACGGCCGTATTTACGGCAGTCGCGCTTTACGGCCGTATTTACGACAGTCGCGCTTTACGGCCGTATTTACGACAGTCGCGATTTACGGCCGTATTTACGGCAGTCGCGCTTTACGGCCGTATTTACGACAGTCGCGCTTTACGGCACCTTTTACGACAGTCGCGCTTTACGGCCGTATTTACGACAGTCGCGCTTTACGGCCGTATTTACGGCAGTCGCGCTTTACGGCCGTATTTACGGCAGTCGCGCTTTACGGCCGTATTTACGGCAGTCGCGCTTTACGGCCGTATTTACGGCAGTCGCGATTTACGGCCGTATTTACGACAGTCGCGCTTTACGGCCGTATTTACGACAGTCGCGCTTTACGGCCGTATTTACGACAGTCGCGCTTTACGGCCGTATTTACGGCAGTCGCGCTTTACGGCCGTATTTACGGCAGTCGCGGTTTACGGCCGTATTCACGGCAGTCGCGCTTTACGGCCGTATTTACGGCAGTCGCGCTTTACGGCCGTATTTACGGCAGTCGCGCTTTACGGCCGTATTTACGACAGTCGCGCTTTACGGCCGTATTTACGACAGTCGCGCTTTACGGCCGTTTTTACGGCAGTCGCGCTTTACGGCCGTATTTACGGCTGTCGGGCTTTACGGCCGTATTAACGGCAGTCGCGCTTTACGGCCGTATTTACGGCAGTCACGCTTTACGGCCGTATTTACGACACTCGCGCTTTACGGCCGTATTTACGACAGTCGCGATTTACGGCCGTATTTACGGCAGTCGCGCTTTACGGCCGTATTTACGACAGTCGCGCTTTACGGCCGTATTTACGACAGTCGCGATTTACGGCCGTATTTACGGCAGTCGCGCTTTACGGCCGTATTTACGACAGTCGCGCTTTACGGCCGTATTTACGGCAGTCGCGCTTTACGGCCGTATTTACGGCAGTCGCGCTTTACGGCCGTATTTACGGCAGTCGCGCTTTACGGCCGTATTTACGGCAGTCGCTATTTACGGCCGTATTTACGACAGTCGCGCTTTACGGCCGTATTTACGACAGTCGCTATTTACGGCCGTATTTACGACAGTCGCGCTTTACGGCCGTATTTACGGCAGTCGCGCTTTACGGCCGTATTTACGACAGTCGCGCTTTACGGCCGTATTTACGACAGTCGCGCTTTACGGCCGTATTTACGACAGTCGCTATTTACGGCCGTATTTACGACAGTCGCGCTTTACGGCCGTATTTACGGCAGTCGCGCTTTACGGCCGTATTTACGGCAGTCGCGCTTTACGGCCGTATTTACGACACTCGCGCTTTACGGCCGTATTTACGGCAGTCGCGCTTTACGGCCGTATTTACGACAGTCGCGCTTTACGGCCGTATTTACGGCAGTCGCGCTTTACGGCCGTATTAACGACAGTCGCGCTTTACGGCCGTATTTACGACAGTCGCGCTTTACGGCCGTATTTACGACAGTCGCGCTTTACGGCCGTATTTACGACAGTCGCGCTTTACGGCCGTATTTACGACAGTCGCTATTTACGGCCGTATTTACGACAGTCGCGCTTTACGGCCGTATTTACGGCAGTCGCGCTTTACGGCCGTATTTACGGCAGTCGCGCTTTACGGCCGTATTTACGGCAGTCGCGCTTTACGGCCGTATTTACGACAGTCGCGCTTTACGGCCGTATTTACGACAGTCGCTATTTACGGCCGTATTTACGACAGTCGCGCTTTACGGCCGTATTTACGACAGTCGCGCTTTACGGCCGTTTTTACGGCAGTCGCGCTTTACGGCCGTATTTACGGCAGTCGCGCTTTACGGCCGTATTAACGGCAGTCGCGCTTTACGGCCGTATTTACGACAGTCACGCTTTACGGCCGTATTTACGACACTCGCGCTTTACGGCCGTTTTTACGACAGTCGCGATTTACGGCCGTATTTACGGCAGTCGCGCTTTACGGCCGTATTTACGACAGTCGCGCTTTACGGCCGTATTTACGACAGTCGCGATTTACGGCCGTATTTACGGCAGTCGCGCTTTACGGCCGTATTTACGACAGTCGCGCTTTACGGCCGTATTTACGACAGTCGCGCTTTACGGCCGTATTTACGGCAGTCGCGCTTTACGGCCGTATTTACGGCAGTCGCGCTTTACGGCCGTATTTACGGCAGTCGCGCTTTACGGCCGTATTTACGGCAGTCGCGCTTTACGGCCGTATTTACGGCAGTCGCGCTTCCTGGCCGTATTTACGGCAGTCGCGCTTTACGGCCGTATTTACGACAGTCGCGCTTTACGGCCGTATTTACGGCAGTCGCGCTTTACGGCCGTATTTACGACAGTCGCGCTTTACGGCCGTATTTACGACAGTCGCGCTTTACGGCCGTATTTACGACAGTCACGCTTTACGGCCGTATTTACGACACTCGCGCTTTACGGCCGTTTTTACGACAGTCGCGATTTACGGCCGTATTTACGGCAGTCGCGCTTTACGGCCGTATTTACGACAGTCGCGCTTTACGGCCGTATTTACGACAGTCGCGCTTTACGGCCGTATTTACGACAGTCGCGATTTACGGCCGTATTTACGGCAGTCGCGCTTTACGGCCGTATTACGACAGTCGCGCTTTACGGCCGTATTTACGACAGTCGCGCTTTACGGCCGTATTTACGGCAGTCGCGCTTTACGGCCGTATTTACGGCAGTCGCGCTTTACGGCCGTATTTACGACAGTCGCGCTTTACGGCCGTATTTACGGCAGTCGCGCTTTACGGCCGTATTTACGGCAGTCGCGCTTTACGGCCGTATTTACGACAGTCGCGCTTTACGGCCGTATTTACGGCAGTCGCGCTTTACGGCCGTATTTACGACAGTCGCGCTTTACGGCCGTATTTACGGCAGTCGCGCTTTACGGCCGTATTTACGACAGTCGCGCTTTACGGCCGTATTTACGGCAGTCGCGCTTTACGGCCGTATTTACGGCAGTCGCGCTTTACGGCCGTATTTACGGCAGTCGCGCTTTACGGCCGTATTTACGGCAGTCGCGCTTTACGGCCGTATTTAAGGCAGTCGCGCTTTACGGCCGTATTTACGACAGTCGCTATTTACGGCCGTATTTACGACAGTCGCGATTTACGGCCGTATTTACGACAGTCGCGCTTTACGGCCGTATTTACGGCAGTCGCGCTTTACGGCCGTATTTACGGCAAGTCGCGCTTTACGGCCGTATTTACGGCAGTCGCGCTTTACGGCCGTATTAACGACAGTCGCGCTTTACGGCCGTATTTACGACAGTCGCGCTTTACGGCCGTATTTACGACAGTCGCGCTTTACGGCCGTATTTACGACAGTCGCTATTTACGGCCGTATTTACGACAGTCGCGCTTTACGGCCGTATTTACGACAGTCGCGCTTTACGGCCGTATTTACGACAGTCGCGATTTACGGCCGTATTTACGGCAGTCGCGCTTTACGGCCGTATTTACGACAGTCGCGATTTACGGCCGTATTTACGACAGTCGCGCTTTACGGCCGTATTTACGACAGTCGCGCTTTACGGCCGTATTTACGACAGTCGCGCTTTACGGCCGTATTTACGGCAGTCGCGCTTTACGGCCGTATTTACGGCAGTCGCGCTTTACGGCCGTATTAACGACAGTCGCGCTTTACGGCCGTATTTACGACAGTCGCGCTTTACGGCCGAATCTACGACAGTCGCGCTTTACGGCCGTATTTACGGCAGTCGCGCTTTACGGCCGTATTTACGACAGTCGCGCTTTACGGCCGTATTTACGACACTCGCGATTTACGGCCGTATTTACGGCAGTCGCGCTTTACGGCCGTATTTACGACAGTCGCGCTTTACGGCCGTATTTACGGCAGTCGCGCTTTACGGCCGTATTTACGGCAGTCGCGCTTTACGGCCGTATTTACGGCAGTCGCGCTTTACGGCCGTATTTACGGCAGTCGCGCTTTACGGCCGTATTTACGGCAGTCGCGCTTTACGGCCGTATTTACGACAGTCGCGCTTTACGGCCGTATTTACGGCAGTCGCGCTTTACGGCCGTATTTACGACAGTCGCGCTTTACGGCCGTATTTACGACAGTCGCTATTTACGGCCGTATTTACGACAGTCGCGCTTTACGGCCGTATTTACGGCAGTCGCGCTTTACGGCCGTATTTACGGCAGTCGCGCTTTACGGCCGTATTTACGGCAGTCGCGCTTTACGGCCGTATTTACGACAGTCGCGCTTTACGGCCGTATTTACGGCAGTCGCGCTTTACGGCCGTATTTACGACAGTCGCGCTTTACGGCCGTATTTACGGCAGTCGCGCTTTACGGCCGTATTTACGGCAGTCGCGCTTTACGGCCGTATTTACGACAGTCGCGCTTTACGGCCGTATTTACGACAGTCGCGATTTACGGCCGTATTTACGGCAGTCGCGCTTTACGGCCGTATTTACGGCAGTCGCGCTTTACGGCCGTATTTACGGCAGTCGCGCTTTACGGCCGTATTTACGACAGTCGCGCTTTACGGCCGTATTTACGGCAGTCGCGCTTTACGGCCGTATTTACGGCAGTCGCGCTTTACGGCCGTATTTACGACAGTCGCGCTTTACGGCCGTATTTACGGCAGTCGCGCTTTACGGCCGTATTAACGACAGTCGCGCTTTACGGCCGTATTTACGACAGTCGCGCTTTACGGCCGTATTTACGACAGTCGCGCTTTACGGCCGTATTTACGACAGTCGCGCTTTACGGCCGTATTTACGACAGTCGCTATTTACGGCCGTATTTACGACAGTCGCGCTTTACGGCCGTATTTACGGCAGTCGCGCTTTACGGCCGTATTTACGGCAGTCGCGCTTTACGGCCGTATTTACGGCAGTCGCGCTTTACGGCCGTATTTACGGCAGTCGCGCTTTACGGCCGTATTTACGACAGTCGCGCTTTACGGCCGTATTTACGACAGTCGCTATTTACGGCCGTATTTACGACAGTCGCGCTTTACGGCCGTATTTACGACAGTCGCGCTTTACGGCCGTTTTTACGGCAGTCGCGCTTTACGGCCGTATTAACGGCAGTCGCGCTTTACGGCCGTATTTACAACAGTCACGCTTTACGGCCGTATTTACGACACTCGCGCTTTACGGCCGTTTTTACGACAGTCGCGATTTACGGCCGTATTTACGGCAGTCGCGCTTTACGGCCGTATTTACGACAGTCGCGCTTTACGGCCGTATTTACGACAGTCGCGATTTACGGCCGTATTTACGGCAGTCGCGCTTTACGGCCGTATTTACGACAGTCGCGCTTTACGGCCGTATTTACGGCAGTCGCGCTTTACGGCCGTATTTACGGCAGTCGCGCTTTACGGCCGTATTTACGACAGTCGCGCTTTACGGCCGTATTTACGGCAGTCGCGCTTTACGGCCGTATTTACGACAGTCGCGCTTTACGGCCGTATTTACGGCAGTCGCGCTTTACGGCCGTATTTACGGCAGTCGCGCTTTACGGCCGTATTTACGACAGTCGCGCTTTACGGCCGTATTTACGGCAGTCGCGCTTTACGGCCGTATTTACGACAGTCGCGCTTTACGGCCGTATTTACGACAGTCGCGCTTTACGGCCGTATTTACGACAGTCGCGCTTTACGGCCGTATTTACGACAGTCGCGCTTTACGGCCGTATTTACGACAGTCGCGCTTTACGGCCGTTTTTACGGCAGTCGCGCTTTACGGCCGTATTTACGGCAGTCGCGCTTTACGGCCGTATTAACGGCAGTCGCGCTTTACGGCCGTATTTACGGCAGTCACGCTTTACGGCCGTATTTACGACACTCGCGCTTTACGGCCGTTTTTACGACAGTCGCGATTTACGGCCGTATTTACGGCAGTCGCGCTTTACGGCCGTATTTACGACAGTCGCTATTTACGGCCGTATTTACGACAGTCGCGCTTTACGGCCGTATTTACGACAGTCGCGCTTTACGGCCGTTTTTACGGCAGTCGCGCTTTACGGCCGTATTTACGGCAGTCGCGCTTTACGGCCGTATTAACGGCAGTCGCGCTTTACGGCCGTATTTACGGCAGTCACGCTTTACGGCCGTATTTACGACACTCGCGCTTTACGGCCGTTTTTACGACAGTCGCGATTTACGGCCGTATTTACGGCAGTCGCGCTTTACGGCCGTATTTACGGCAGTCGCGCTTTACGGCCGTATTTACGACAGTCGCGCTTTACGGCCGTATTTACGACAGTCGCGCTTTACGGCCGTATTTACGGCAGTCGCGCTTTACGGCCGTATTTACGGCAGTCGCGCTTTACGGCCGTATTTACGACAGTCGCGCTTTACGGCCGTATTTACGGCAGTCGCGCTTTACGGCCGTATTTACGGCAGTCGCGCTTTACGGCCGTATTTACGGCAGTCGCGCTTTACGGCCGTATTTACGGCAGTCGCGCTTTACGGCCGTATTTACGACAGTCGCGCTTTACGGCCGTATTTACGGCAGTCGCGCTTTACGGCCGTATTTACGGCAGTCGCGCTTTACGGCCGTATTTACGGCAGTCGCGCTTTACGGCCGTATTTAAGGCAGTCGCGCTTTACGGCCGTATTTACGACAGTCGCTATTTACGGCCGTATTTACGGCAGTCGCGCTTTACGGCCGTATTTACGACAGTCGCGCTTTACGGCCGTATTTACGGCAGTCGCGATTTACGGCCGTATTTACGACAGTCGCGCTTTACGGCCGTATTTACGACAGTCGCGCTTTACGGCCGTATTTACGGCAGTCGCGCTTTACGGCCGTATTTACGGCAGTCGCGCTTTACGGCCGTATTTACGACAGTCGCGCTTTACGGCCGTATTTACGACAGTCGCGCTTTACGGCCGTATTTACGACAGTCGCGCTTTACGGCCGTATTTACGACAGTCGCGCTTTACGGCCGTATTTACGGCAGTCGCGCTTTACGGCCGTATTTACGGCAGTCGCGCTTTACGGCCGTATTTACGACAGTCGCGCTTTACGGCCGTATTTACGACAGTCGCGATTTACGGCCGTATTTACGGCAGTCGCGCTTTACGGCCGTATTTACGACAGTCGCGCTTTACGGCCGTATTTACGGCAGTCGCGCTTTACGGCCGTATTTACGACAGTCGCGCTTTACGGCCGTATTTACGGCAGTCGCGCTTTACGGCCGTATTTACGGCAGTCGCGCTTTACGGCCGTATTTACGACAGTCGCGCTTTACGGCCGTATTTACGGCAGTCGCGATTTACGGCCGTATTTACGGCAGTCGCGCTTTACGGCCGTATTTACGACAGTCGCGATTTACGGCCGTATTTACGACAGTCGCGCTTTACGGCCGTATTTACGACAGTCGCGCTTTACGGCCGTATTTACGGCAGTCGCGCTTTACGGCCGTATTTACGGCAGTCGCGCTTTACGGCCGTATTAACGACAGTCGCGCTTTACGGCCGTATTTACGACAGTCGCGCTTTACGGCCGTATTTACGACAGTCGCTATTTACGGCCGTATTTACGACAGTCGCTATTTACGGCCGTATTTACGACAGTCGCGCTTTACGGCCGTATTTACGGCAGTCGCGCTTTACGGCCGTATTTACGGCAGTCGCGCTTTACGGCCGTATTTACGGCAGTCGCGCTTTACGGCCGTATTTACGGTAGTCGCGCTTTACGGCCGTATTTACGACAGTCGCGCTTTACGGCCGTATTTACGGCAGTCGCGCTTTACGGCCGTATTTACGACAGTCGCGCTTTACGGCCGTATTTACGACAGTCGCGATTTACGGCCGTATTTACGGCAGTCGCGCTTTACGGCCGTATTTACGACAGTCGCGCTTTACGGCCGTATTTACGACAGTCGCGCTTTACGGCCGTTTTTTCGGCAGTCGCGCTTTACGGCCGTATTTCCTGCAGTCGCGCTTTACGGCCGTATTTACGGCAGTCGCGCTTTACGGCCGTATTTACGGCAGTCGCGCTTTACGGCCGTATTTACCGCAGTCGCGCTTTACGGCCGTATTTACGGCAGTCGCGCTTTACGGCCGTATTTACGACAGTCGCGCTTTACGGCCGTATTTACGACAGTCGCGCTTTACGGCCGTATTTACGGCAGTCGCGCTTTACGGCCGTATTTACGACAGTCGCGCTTTACGGCCGTATTTACGACAGTCGCGCTTTACGGCCGTATTTACGGCAGTCGCGCTTTACGGCCGTATTTACGGCAGTCGCGCTTTACGGCCGTATTTACGGCAGTCGCGCTTTACGGCCGTATTTACGGCAGTCGCGCTTTACGGCCGTATTTACGGCAGTCGCGCTTTACGGCCGTATTTACGACAGTCGCGCTTTACGGCCGTATTTACGACAGTCGCGCTTTACGGCCGTATTTACGACAGTCGCGCTTTACGGCCGTATTTACGGCAGTCGCGCTTTACGGCCGTATTTACGGCAGTCGCGCTTTACGGCCGTATTTACGGCAGTCGCGGTTTACGGCCGTATTTACGACAGTCGCGCTTAACGGCCGTATTTACGACAGTCGCGCTTTACGGCCGTATTTACGACAGTCGCGATTTACGGCCGTATTTACGGCAGTCGCGCTTTACGGCCGTATTTACGACAGTCGCGCTTTACGGCCGTATTTACGGCAGTCGCGCTTTACGGCCGTATTTACGGCAGTCGCGGTTTACGGCCGTATTTACGGCAGTCGCGCTTTACGGCCGTATTTACGACAGTCGCGCTTTACGGCCGTATTTACGACAGTCGCGCTTTACGGCCGTATTTACGGCAGTCGCGCTTTACGGCCGTATTTACGGCAGTCGCGGTTTACGGCCGTATTTACGGCAGTCGCGCTTTACGGCCGTATTTACGACAGTCGCGCTTTACGGCCGTATTTACGACAGTCGCGCTTTACGGCCGTATTTACGGCAGTCGCTATTTACGGCCGTATTTACGACAGTCGCGCTTTACGGCACCTTTTACGACAGTCGCGCTTTACGGCCGTATTTACGGCAGTCGCGCTTTACGGCGTATTTACGACAGTCGCGATTTACGGCCGTATTTACGACAGTCGCGCTTTACGGCCGTATTTACGGCAGTCGCGCTTTACGGCCGTATTTACGGCAGTCGCGCTTTACGGCCGTATTTACGACAGTCGCGCTTTACGGCCGTATTTACGACACTCGCGCTTTACGGCCGTATTTACGACAGTCGCGATTTACGGCCGTATTTACGGCAGTCGCGCTTTACGGCCGTATTTACGACAGTCGCGATTTACGGCCGTATTTACGACAGTCGCGCCTTACGGCACCTTTTACGACAGTCGCGCTTTACGGCCGTATTTACGACAGTCGCGCTTTACGGCCGTATTTACGGCAGTCGCGCTTTACGGCCGTATTTACGACAGTCGCGCTTTACGGCCGTATTTACGACAGTCGCGCTTTACGGCCGTATTTACGACAGTCGCGATTTACGGCCGTATTTACGGCAGTCGCGCTTTACGGCCGTATTTACGACAGTCGCGATTTACGGCCGTATTTACGACAGTCGCGCTTTACGGCCGTATTTACGACAGTCGCGCTTTACGGCCGTATTTACGGCAGTCGCGCTTTACGGCCGTATTAACGACAGTCGCGCTTTACGGCCGTATTTACGACAGTCGCGCTTTACGGCCGTATTTACGACAGTCGCGCTTTACGGCCGTATTTACGACAGTCGCTATTACGGCCGTATTTACGACAGTCGCGCTTTACGGCCGTATTTACGACAGTCGCTATTTACGGCCATATTTACGGCAGTCGCGCTTTACGGCCGTATTTACGGCAGTCGCGCTTTACGGCCGTATTTACGGCAGTCGCGCTTTACGGCCGTATTTACGGCAGTCGCGCTTTACGGCCGTATTTACGACAGTCGCGCTTTACGGCCGTATTTACGGCAGTCGCGCTTTACGGCCGTATTTACGACAGTCGCGCTTTACGGCCGTATTTACGACAGTCGCGATTTACGGCCGTATTTACGGCAGTCGCGCTTTACGGCCGTATTTACGACAGTCGCGCTTTACGGCCGTATTTACGACAGTCGCGCTTTACGGCCGTTTTTTCGGCAGTCGCGCTTTACGGCCGTATTTCCTGCAGTCGCGCTTTACGGCCGTATTTACGGCAGTCGCGCTTTACGGCCGTATTTACGGCAGTCGCGCTTTACGGCCGTATTTACCGCAGTCGCGCTTTACGGCCGTATTTACGGCAGTCGCGCTTTACGGCCGTATTTACGACAGTCGCGCTTTACGGCCGTATTTACGACAGTCGCGCTTTACGGCCGTATTTACGGCAGTCGCGCTTTACGGCCGTATTTACGGCAGTCGCGCTTTACGGCCGTATTTACGACAGTCGCGCTTTACGGCCGTATTTACGGCAGTCGCGCTTTACGGCCGTATTTACGGCAGTCGCGCTTTACGGCCGTATTTACGGCAGTCGCGCTTTACGGCCGTATTTACGGCAGTCGCGCTTTACGGCCGTATTTACGACAGTCGCGCTTTACGGCCGTACTTACGACAGTCGCGCTTTACGGCCGTATTTACGACAGTCGCGCTTTACGGCCGTATTTACGACAGTCGCGCTTTACGGCCGTATTTACGGCAGTCGCGCTTTACGGCCGTATTTACGACAGTCGCGCTTTACGGCCGTATTTACGGCAGTCGCGCTTTACGGCCGTATTTACGACAGTCGCGCTTTACGGCCGTATTTACGACAGTCGCGCTTTACGGCCGTATTTACGACAGTCGCGATTTACGGCCGTATTTACGACAGTCGCGCTTTACGGCCGTATTTACGACAGTCGCGCTTTACGGCCGTATTTACGGCAGTCGCGCTTTACGGCCGTATTTACGGCAGTCGCGGTTTACGGCCGTATTTACGGCAGTCGCGCTTTACGGCCGTATTTACGACAGTCGCTATTTACGGCCGTATTTACGACAGTCGCGCTTTACGGCACCTTTTACGACAGTCGCGATTTACGGCCGTATTTACGGCAGTCGCGCTTTACGGCCGTATTTACGACAGTCGCGCTTTACGGCCGTATTTACGGCAGTCGCGCTTTACGGCCGTATTTACGGCAGTCGCGCTTTACGGCCGTATTTACGGCAGTCGCGCTTTACGGCCGTATTTACGACAGTCGCGCTTTACGGCCGTATTTACGACAGTCGCGCTTTACGGCCGTATTTACGGCAGTCGCGCTTTACGGCCGTATTTACGGCAGTCGCGCTTTACGGCCGTATTTACGGCAGTCGCGTTTTACGGCCGTATTTACGGCAGTCGCGCTTTACGGCCGTATTTACGACAGTCGCGCTTTACGGCCGTATTTACGACAGTCGCGCTTTACGGCCGTATTTACGGCAGTCGCGCTTTACGGCCGTATTTACGGCAGTCGCGCTTTACGGCCGTATTTACGGCAGTCGCGCTTTACGGCCGTATTTACGGCAGTCGCGCTTTACGGCCGTATTTACGGCAGTCGCGCTTTACGGCCGTATTTAAGGCAGTCGCGCTTTACGGCCGTATTTACGACAGTCGCTATTTACGGCCGTATTTACGACAGTCGCGATTTACGGCCGTATTTCCTGCAGTCGCGCTTTACGGCCGTATTTACGACAGTCGCGCTTTACGGCCGTATTTACGACAGTCGCGCTTTACGGCCGTATTTACGGCAGTCGCGCTTTACGGCCGTATTTACGGCAGTCGCGCTTTACGGCCGTATTTACGACAGTCGCGCTTTACGGCCGTATTTACGGCAGTCGCGCTTTACGGCCGTATTTACGACAGTCGCGCTTTACGGCCGTATTTACGGCAGTCGCGCTTTACGGCCGTATTTACGACAGTCGCGCTTTACGGCCGTATTTACGGCAGTCGCGCTTTACGGCCGTATTTACGACAGTCGCGCTTTACGGCCGTATTTACGACAGTCGCGCTTTACGGCCGTATTTACGACAGTCGCGCTTTACGGCCGTATTTACGGCAGTCGCGCTTTACGGCCGTATTTACGACAGTCGCGCTTTACGGCCGTATTTACGACACTCGCGCTTTACGGCCGTATTTACGACAGTCGCGATTTACGGCCGTATTTACGGCAGTCGCGCTTTACGGCCGTATTTACGACAGTCGCGCTTTACGGCCGTATTTACGACAGTCGCGCTTTACGGCACCTTTTAAGACAGTCGCGCTTTACGGCCGTATTTACGACAGTCGCGCTTTACGGCCGTATTTACGGCAGTCGCGCTTTACGGCCGTATTTACGACAGTCGCGCTTTACGGCCGTATTTACGACAGTCGCGATTTACGGCCGTATTTACGGCAGTCGCGCTTTACGGCCGTATTTACGACAGTCGCGCTTTACGGCACCTTTTACGACAGTCGCGCTTTACGGCCGTATTTACGACAGTCGCGCTTTACGGCCGTATTTACGGCAGTCGCGCTTTACGGCCGTATTTACGGCAGTCGCGCTTTACGGCCGTATTTACGGCAGTCGCGCTTTACGGCCGTATTTACGGCAGTCGCGATTTACGGCCGTATTTACGACAGTCGCGCTTTACGGCCGTATTTACGACAGTCGCGCTTTACGGCCGTATTTACGACAGTCGCGCTTTACGGCCGTATTTACGGCAGTCGCGCTTTACGGCCGTATTTACGGCAGTCGCGGTTTACGGCCGTATTCACGGCAGTCGCGCTTTACGGCCGTATTTACGGCAGTCGCGCTTTACGGCCGTATTTACGGCAGTCGCGCTTTACGGCCGTATTTACGACAGTCGCGCTTTACGGCCGTATTTACGACAGTCGCGCTTTACGGCCGTTTTTACGGCAGTCGCGCTTTACGGCCGTATTTACGGCTGTCGGGCTTTACGGCCGTATTAACGGCAGTCGCGCTTTACGGCCGTATTTACGGCAGTCACGCTTTACGGCCGTATTTACGACACTCGCGCTTTACGGCCGTATTTACGACAGTCGCGATTTACGGCCGTATTTACGGCAGTCGCGCTTTACGGCCGTATTTACGACAGTCGCGCTTTACGGCCGTATTTACGACAGTCGCGATTTACGGCCGTATTTACGGCAGTCGCGCTTTACGGCCGTATTTACGACAGTCGCGCTTTACGGCCGTATTTACGGCAGTCGCGCTTTACGGCCGTATTTACGGCAGTCGCGCTTTACGGCCGTATTTACGGCAGTCGCGCTTTACGGCCGTATTTACGGCAGTCGCTATTTACGGCCGTATTTACGACAGTCGCGCTTTACGGCCGTATTTACGACAGTCGCTATTTACGGCCGTATTTACGACAGTCGCGCTTTACGGCCGTATTTACGGCAGTCGCGCTTTACGGCCGTATTTACGACAGTCGCGCTTTACGGCCGTATTTACGACAGTCGCGCTTTACGGCCGTATTTACGACAGTCGCTATTTACGGCCGTATTTACGACAGTCGCGCTTTACGGCCGTATTTACGGCAGTCGCGCTTTACGGCCGTATTTACGGCAGTCGCGCTTTACGGCCGTATTTACGACACTCGCGCTTTACGGCCGTATTTACGGCAGTCGCGCTTTACGGCCGTATTTACGACAGTCGCGCTTACGGCCGTATTTACGGCAGTCGCGCTTTACGGCCGTATTAACGACAGTCGCGCTTTACGGCCGTATTTACGACAGTCGCGCTTTACGGCCGTATTTACGACAGTCGCGCTTTACGGCCGTATTTACGACAGTCGCGCTTAACGGCCGTATTTACGACAGTCGCTATTTACGGCCGTATTTACGACAGTCGCGCTTTACGGCCGTATTTACGGCAGTCGCGCTTTACGGCCGTATTTACGGCAGTCGCGCTTTACGGCCGTATTTACGGCAGTCGCGCTTTACGGCCGTATTTACGACAGTCGCGCTTTACGGCCGTATTTACGACAGTCGCTATTTACGGCCGTATTTACGACAGTCGCGCTTTACGGCCGTATTTACGACAGTCGCGCTTTACGGCCGTTTTTACGGCAGTCGCGCTTTACGGCCGTATTTACGGCAGTCGCGCTTTACGGCCGTATTAACGGCAGTCGCGCTTTACGGCCGTATTTACGACAGTCACGCTTTACGGCCGTATTTACGACACTCGCGCTTTACGGCCGTTTTTACGACAGTCGCGATTTACGGCCGTATTTACGGCAGTCGCGCTTTACGGCCGTATTTACGACAGTCGCGCTTTACGGCCGTATTTACGACAGTCGCGATTTACGGCCGTATTTACGGCAGTCGCGCTTTACGGCCGTATTTACGACAGTCGCGCTTTACGGCCGTATTTACGACAGTCGCGCTTTACGGCCGTATTTACGGCAGTCGCGCTTTACGGCCGTATTTACGGCAGTCGCGCTTTACGGCCGTATTTACGGCAGTCGCGCTTTACGGCCGTATTTACGGCAGTCGCGCTTTACGGCCGTATTTACGGCAGTCGCGCTTCCTGGCCGTATTTACGGCAGTCGCGCTTTACGGCCGTATTTACGACAGTCGCGCTTTACGGCCGTATTTACGGCAGTCGCGCTTTACGGCCGTATTTACGACAGTCGCGCTTTACGGCCGTATTTACGACAGTCGCGCTTTACGGCCGTATTTACGACAGTCACGCTTTACGGCCGTATTTACGACACTCGCGCTTTACGGCCGTTTTTTACGACAGTCGCGATTTACGGCCGTATTTACGGCAGTCGCGCTTTACGGCCGTATTTAACGACAGTCGCGCTTTACGGCCGTATTTACGACAGTCGCGCTTTACGGCCGTATTTACGACAGTCGCGATTTACGGCCGTATTTACGGCAGTCGCGCTTTACGGCCGTATTTACGACAGTCGCGCTTTACGGCCGTATTTACGACAGTCGCGCTTTACGGCCGTATTTACGGCAGTCGCGCTTTACGGCCGTATTTACGGCAGTCGCGCTTTACGGCCGTATTTACGACAGTCGCGCTTTACGGCCGTATTTACGGCAGTCGCGCTTTACGGCCGTATTTACGGCAGTCGCGCTTTACGGCCGTATTTACGACAGTCGCGCTTTACGGCCGTATTTACGGCAGTCGCGCTTTACGGCCGTATTTACGACAGTCGCGCTTTACGGCCGTATTTACGGCAGTCGCGCTTTACGGCCGTATTTACGACAGTCGCGCTTTACGGCCGTATTTACGGCAGTCGCGCTTTACGGCCGTATTTACGGCAGTCGCGCTTTACGGCCGTATTTACGGCAGTCGCGCTTTACGGCCGTATTTACGGCAGTCGCGCTTTACGGCCGTATTTAAGGCAGTCGCGCTTTACGGCCGTATTTACGACAGTCGCTATTTACGGCCGTATTTACGACAGTCGCGATTTACGGCCGTATTTACGACAGTCGCGCTTTACGGCCGTATTTACGGCAGTCGCGCTTTACGGCCGTATTTACGGCAGTCGCGCTTTACGGCCGTATTTACGGCAGTCGCGCTTTACGGCCGTATTAACGACAGTCGCGCTTTACGGCCGTATTTACGACAGTCGCGCTTTACGGCCGTATTTACGACAGTCGCGCTTTACGGCCGTATTTACGACAGTCGCTATTTACGGCCGTATTTACGACAGTCGCGCTTTACGGCCGTATTTACGGCAGTCGCGCTTTACGGCCGTATTTACGGCAGTCGCGCTTTACGGCCGTATTTACGACAGTCGCGCTTTACGGCCGTATTTACGACAGTCGCGATTTACGGCCGTATTTACGGCAGTCACGCTTTACGGCCGTATTTACGACAGTCGCGCTTTACGGCCGTATTTACGACAGTCGCGCTTTACGGCCGTATTTACGGCAGTCGCGCTTTACGGCCGTATTTACGGCAGTCGCGCTTTACGGCCGTATTTACGACAGTCGCGCTTTACGGCCGTATTTACGACAGTCGCGATTTACGGCCGTATTTACGGCAGTCGCGCTTTACGGCCGTATTTACGACAGTCGCGATTTACGGCCGTATTTACGACAGTCGCGCTTTACGGCCGTATTTACGACAGTCGCGCTTTACGGCCGTATTTACGACAGTCGCGCTTTACGCCGTATTTACGGCAGTCGCGCTTTACGGCCGTATTAACGACAGTCGCGCTTTACGGCCGTATTTACGACAGTCGCGCTTTACGGCCGAATCTACGACAGTCGCGCTTTACGGCCGTATTTACGGCAGTCGCGCTTTACGGCCGTATTTACGACAGTCGCGCTTTACGGCCGTATTTACGACACTCGCGATTTACGGCCGTATTTACGGCAGTCGCGCTTTACGGCCGTATTTACGACAGTCGCGCTTTACGGCCGTATTTACGGCAGTCGCGCTTTACGGCCGTATTTACGGCAGTCGCGCTTTACGGCCGTATTTACGGCAGTCGCGCTTTACGGCCGTATTTACGGCAGTCGCGCTTTACGGCCGTATTTACGGCAGTCGCGCTTTACGGCCGTATTTACGACAGTCGCGCTTTACGGCCGTATTTACGGCAGTCGCGCTTTACGGCCGTATTTACGACAGTCGCGCTTTACGGCCGTATTTACGACAGTCGCTATTTACGGCCGTATTTACGACAGTCGCGCTTTACGGCCGTATTTACGGCAGTCGCGCTTTACGGCCGTATTTACGGCAGTCGCGCTTTACGGCCGTATTTACGGCAGTCGCGCTTTACGGCCGTATTTACGACAGTCGCGCTTTACGGCCGTATTTACGGCAGTCGCGCTTTACGGCCGTATTTACGACAGTCGCGCTTTACGGCCGTATTTACGGCAGTCGCGATTTACGGCCGTATTTACGGCAGTCGCGCTTTACGGCCGTATTTACGGCAGTCGCGCTTTACGGCCGTATTTACGACAGTCGCGCTTTACGGCCGTATTTACGACAGTCGCGATTTACGGCCGTATTTACGGCAGTCGCGCTTTACGGCCGTATTTACGGCAGTCGCGCTTTACGGCCGTATTTACGGCAGTCGCGCTTTACGGCCGTATTTACGACAGTCGCGCTTTACGGCCGTATTTACGGCAGTCGCGCTTTACGGCCGTATTTACGGCAGTCGCGCTTTACGGCCGTATTTACGACAGTCGCGCTTTACGGCCGTATTTACGGCAGTCGCGCTTTACGGCCGTATTAACGACAGTCGCGCTTTACGGCCGTATTTACGACAGTCGCGCTTTACGGCCGTATTTACGACAGTCGCGCTTTACGGCCGTATTTACGACAGTCGCGCTTTACGGCCGTATTTACGACAGTCGCTATTTACGGCCGTATTTACGACAGTCGCGCTTTACGGCCGTATTTACGGCAGTCGCGCTTTACGGCCGTATTTACGGCAGTCGCGCTTTACGGCCGTATTTACGGCAGTCGCGCTTTACGGCCGTATTTACGGCAGTCGCGCTTTACGGCCGTATTTACGACAGTCGCGCTTTACGGCCGTATTTACGACAGTCGCTATTTACGGCCGTATTTACGACAGTCGCGCTTTACGGCCGTATTTACGACAGTCGCGCTTTACGGCCGTTTTTACGGCAGTCGCGCTTTACGGCCGTATTAACGGCAGTCGCGCTTTACGGCCGTATTTACAACAGTCACGCTTTACGGCCGTATTTACGACACTCGCGCTTTACGGCCGTTTTTACGACAGTCGCGATTTACGGCCGTATTTACGGCAGTCGCGCTTTACGGCCGTATTTACGACAGTCGCGCTTTACGGCCGTATTTACGACAGTCGCGATTTACGGCCGTATTTACGGCAGTCGCGCTTTACGGCCGTATTTACGACAGTCGCGCTTTACGGCCGTATTTACGGCAGTCGCGCTTTACGGCCGTATTTACGGCAGTCGCGCTTTACGGCCGTATTTACGACAGTCGCGCTTTACGGCCGTATTTACGGCAGTCGCGCTTTACGGCCGTATTTACGACAGTCGCGCTTTACGGCCGTATTTACGGCAGTCGCGCTTTACGGCCGTATTTACGGCAGTCGCGCTTTACGGCCGTATTTACGACAGTCCGCGCTTTACGGCCGTATTTACGGCAGTCGCGCTTTACGGCCGTATTTACGACAGTCGCGCTTTACGGCCGTATTTACGACAGTCGCGCTTTACGGCCGTATTTACGACAGTCGCGCTTTACGGCCGTATTTACGACAGTCGCGCTTTACGGCCGTATTTACGACAGTCGCGCTTTACGGCCGTTTTTACGGCAGTCGCGCTTTACGGCCGTATTTACGGCAGTCGCGCTTTACGGCCGTATTAACGGCAGTCGCGCTTTACGGCCGTATTTACGGCAGTCACGCTTTACGGCCGTATTTACGACACTCGCGCTTTACGGCCGTTTTTACGACAGTCGCGATTTACGGCCGTATTTACGGCAGGTCGCGCTTTA